>NC_046329.1:11651184-11896990 GCF_009819535.1 Lacerta agilis
TCATTTGACATGCCTCCAAGGAGGTACTTAAGGTGGAAGGTTTCAGATTTTCCAGTTAAGTTTACCAATAGGGGTTTAATTAATTGATCTCTGGCTTGTTTGAACTGCTCATAGTACACTGTGAAGCAGGATATGCTTCATAGAGTCACCACCCTGAGAGCATAAGCAGAGCCTATTCTGATAGGGTATACCAGACAGTCTGCCGTTTAGTACTTCTGATGGAAATACATTTAGTCTGGCTTTGGTGAATAATAGATTCATAAAATATGATGGTAACTGAAAATCATGGCCATAGTGGATTCCAGATTCAAATCGTCCACAGGTTACATAAGATCTAGAGCAAAGATTGCTGTATGAAATATCCCATAACCTCTGCCTCAGGGATTTAAGGGCAATATCGTAGCCCAGATGATGTAAAAAGGATGGTGAAAGATCAACTGAGGAGGAGGCTTTTCGGGAGGAATAAGTTGTTTTTTAAGGTGCTGCAAGACTCTTCCCCTTTTGAAGCAAACATACAAATACACTTACTTATCTGAGAAATACCACCTTAAAGCACCTTTTCACTCTGTTAACAGTGTTAAAATTAGGATGCGTTTGTGTAATCTCGATCCAGCGGCATAAACTTATTCATATACTGGGTTGTATGTTAGGCAGATCAAGCAGCTTCCGTTTCCCTGGTTAATACATATGCTCAGTGGTACTTCTTTCTGTGCAGATACAGTGGTACCTCTGGTTAAGAACTTAATTTGTTCCGGAGGTACGTTCTTAACCTGAGGTACCACTTTAGCTAATGGGCCCTACCGCCGGCGTGCAATTTCTGTTCTCATCCTGAGGTAAAGTTCTTAACCAGAGGTACTACTTCCGGGTCAGCTGAGTCTGTAACCTGAAGGGTTTGTAACCCAAGGTGTTTGTAACTCAAGGTACCACTGCATTGGCTCTGTTCATAGACATCACTAAGCCATCACTCTGGCCTGAAGAGGTTCCATTTTGGTTTGCAAGGCCCATATGTGACATCATACGACAACTGGTGTGGGGTATGTCACCCACAGCAGCAAAGAAACAACTGGCTGCATTTACAATGTGCTCCCCAAGTGGGTGACCTGCAGCTGCTAAGGAAGAATCTTCCTTTGAAGTCCTGGCTTTGACTTATAATGGGCTTCTGGTTCTTCTTTTGCAATATGATCTCCTGGTGTCATATGATGTCAAACAATTAACAGGCAAATATAGGGTTGCCATATTTCAAAAAGTAAAAACCAGGACACCCCGAAAGTTCTTGATTTTTAGACAAAGCGCCGCCTTTCGGAAATCGCCCCACGGGCATCTATTCCGCCTTTGAATTCACAGTAATATCCGGAAAAATCCAGGTGTATGGCAGCCCTAGGCAAATGGCTCCACCCTCCTGTCAAGAATGAACTATGGAGGGTTAGCCATTTACTTTCTGTTTCACAGGATTGTCATCCTGGCTTAGCATTGAAGACAAATACAGCGGTAACCTTGGTTTGCAAACAGGCTGGTTTGCATTACGTTTTGGATTACAAACACATCAAACCTGGAAGTGTGTGTCCCGGTTTGCAAACTTTTTTTGGATTACAAACCCACCCCCCTTTTATTACGAACAATTTTTTATTTTTTTTTTGAGGCCCCATTGGCAAAAGCATGCCTTGGGTTACAACCTGTTTTGGTTTACGAACAGACTTGCGGAACGGATTATGGTTGTAAACCAAGGTACCACTGCATACTCTGGCTCCTTTAAGGGTGGCTTATGAAGCTGGCTAGTTTAGTTAACCAGAACCTGTTTTAAACCACAAACTCTGGTTCATAAATAAGACAAAGGCAGGATTTTGTGCATATGAAAGCTAGAAAATCCTTCTTCCGGACATGTGGGAGGAGGGAAGGGGAGAGAATGCTAGAAAGCTAGAAATTTTGCAATGAGTGAACTGTGTCTCGGGTGGCTTATGAATTATTTTCAAAAGTTAAGAATGCAATTGCTCCATTCCTAATTTATGTCTGTCGCATTCCTCTTGAAACCAGCAAGGATATCTTAGGCAATATCCCTTTCAAGCATGGTGCAGATTTAGCAGACAGCATGGAAACCTGCATTCAGCATGGCCACAATCTTACTAGTACAATGCAAGCATATTTCTATATCTATTAAAATTTGAATTCCCAGTGGTATTAGGAATCAAACTCTCATCCTTAGAAAACCTTAGCTGTAATATTAATAGGCGTTTGAATTGAATGTGCCTTTTTTATAAAAAGAACGAAGGTTTTCAGATCATGACCACGCTAGTTCGAATATTTATTGTTTGATATGATACATGCAAATTATAGAATGGTTAGAAGACAGGGAGGGTGGATGGAGAAGACGACAGCAGCAACTAGCCCAGGTGCAGACCAGAAAGAAATGTGTCTTCTTTTCCCACTAGCCTGCATGGGGTGGGCATCCTGAGTGCTTGCTGCCCTGGTGGCCTGCCGGGTTGCGGTGCTGTAGCTGTAGCCAGTCAGGAGCCAGGTTGCTTCCGAATGACTGGGTGATGGTGGCTCAACAGGGAGTCAATTGTAGAAAGTCAGGAAAAAAATGCATGTTTAGGAAGGTCTAGCAGAATATGGGTGGCAAGGTACCTACAGCTGCTTGCGTCTACACACATAATGTTTGCCACTATCCTGTTCAAGAGAGGCAATCCAAGTAACTTCAGAAATAATGCTCCTTATGCTGTGGTTGCCTTCATCGTTCTGAGAATATTGGGTTTGATTTTTTTTCGGTTGAGCCTTGAGAAACAGACACCACAATCCAAGTTGGTTGGCTTCCCTGCACATTCCCTAAACTCTGTGAGCATTCGTGCATGCAAACTGAATATTGTCCACAAAGGTCCTCATGAGATTCAGTTGCCATGTATATAAAATTGGGAAGAATTGCAGAGAAAGTCTAATTTTTAACTGCTGTTAATAGCAATAAGATATGTAGAGTTATGAGATGAAGAACGCAAAGTTCTGGGACAATGTTGCTTCCTAATTGTTAATTATTATTAAAAGAAATGCAGTCTTTATATATAAACATACAGTGGTACCTTGGTTTTAGAACAGCTTAGTTTATGAACAACTTGCAAATAGAATGCTGCAAACCCTGTTGAGTGTGTTCTGTTTGTAAATGGAGTCCCCCGCTGCTAATCAGAGGCTTCCTGTTGAGTCTGTCGGCTGTTGAATCCCGAGCACCCACACAACACAGAGGTGATATTTGGAGGTTGTTGGTTTTTTGCTATTTTTTGCATTTTTGTTTGCGTGGCTTTTTCGTTCTTTTGACTGGGACTTGTTCTTTGTTTTATGGGACTGACTTGTGACCGTGACTTGTGACTTGTGACTTCATTTTTGTGACTGTGGCTTGTTACCCTTAACAAACTACAGGTCCCAGGATTATTTGGAGGGAAGTTACGTGCTTTAAATGTATGGGGTGTGTGCAGCCTCTCAATGTATGCTGTTCTAGATAACTGTATCAGAAAATTTAGAGAAGTGCAAAATCTGAAGGGTAATTTTGAGTATTAGTCTGGGAAGTGAAAATTAGATCAAATCCCTTAGGAATGAAAATGGAACGAAACTTCCCTCCATCCCTAGTTTGCACACATGCACAAACATTCACACACACACCTACAGTAGAACCTAAACATGGATGCAGACTTGGTTTTATGTAGTGATAAACTCCTTTGGGGGAACCATTTATTCCACGAAGCAACCAGATAGTGATGGAAACCCTACATCCTGTGATATTTGCATTCAAAGCAAGAAAAAACATGTCTTGAGCTGACTACTGCTGAACTGTTGCTGGTAAAATGATAGCTATTAATTTCCTCCATGAATCACTGCACTGAGGACAGTTTTGAAACGAATGCTGAGAAGATGAGTTTTTTTTTTTTACATTAATGCAAATTATCAGTACTAAATGCTTGCTAATAGACGTTAACAGCAAAGGATGTTGTTGTGTATTTATTTATTTTAATGGGGGGCGGACTGGTTTTGTTTCAAGAAGACTAAAGAGGTTATATGATGGCTTGTTATAAAGAAGCCTGGAAGGTAAATGTGTCAAAAGTACCACATTAAACAAATATCCAAACGACAATAAAGCCTTTAATTTTCCTCGCTACTGTCTCATTTTCCCCATTTTAAAAAAAAAATATTTTGCCACTCTTTGAGTTAATTATTGGTTTATGGTAAATGTGTTGCTCTCAAAATTCAAGCCAACCATTTAATGCTCTCTTTTTCTTGCTGCTATTGTGTTACTATAATAACAGAGGAACATTATTGTGCCAATATATGTGATAAGTGTGGCCAACTCCACAGGAATGGTCTACCCTGTAATAAAGCTGTTAGGTTTTAAGGTACTGCAAGACATGGTTCTGAATATAAGAACCAGTTTTCCCATCCCTTTTATTTGTATTAGATGTTGTGAGCTTGTCTTGACTGATGAAAGGTAAGGGACATGGGTGCTAAAATTTGAAGGATGCTCCATGAGGTTGCCTGGTCTAGTGCAGAACTGAGCTTGCTCTCATTCACAAATTGTTGATATTCCTCTGTTGCCTGCTGTTACCATGATACTGGAGCCATCTTAAGCAGATTTCCATTTGTTATTAATAGAAACAGCCTGCTGAATCAGCCCAGTGGCCCATCTAGCCCAGCATCCTTTTCTCACAATGGCCAACCAGATGCCTGTGGGATTCATAACATAAGAAGCTACAATACTTCTTTTATATACCGTATTTTTCGCTCCATAGGACGCTCTGGACCATAGGGCGCACCTCGTTTTTAGAGGAGGAAACCAGGGGAAATTTTTTTTTTCCTGGTTTTCCTCCTCTAAAACCCATGGGTTTTTTTGAGAATCAGCTCAAAGTTTTGCAGCTTTTTTTGCAAAGGGGAAAGCCCTGCTTTTTGAGGATCAGTTCAGATTTGTGCAGCTTTTGTAAAGGGGGAAAAGCATTGCTTACAAACCAGTAAGCACCAGTACAAACCAGTACAGACCAGTAAGCACCAGTAGAAACCAGTATGGACCAGCAAGTAATAGGAAGCAAGAGGAAAGCGAACCAGTACAAACCAGTAAGCACCAGTACAAACCAGTGCAGACCAGTAAGCACCAGTAGAAACCAGTATGTACCAGCAAGTAATAGGAAGCAAGAGGAAAGCGAACCAGTACAAACCAGTAAGCACCAGTACGCACCAGTACAGACAGTAAGCACCAGCAGATAATAGGAAGCAAGAGGAAAGCAAACCAGTACAAACCAGTAAGCACCAGTACAAACCAGTACAGACCAGTAAGCACCAGTACGCACCAGCAAGTAATAGGAAGCAAGAGGAAAGCAAACCAGTACAAACCAGTAAGCACCAGTACAGACCAGTAAGCACCAGTAGAAACCAGTATGTACCAGCAAGTAATAGGAAGCAAGAGGAAAGCGAACCAGTACAAACCAGTACAGACCAGTAAGCACCAGCAGGTAATAGGAAGCAAGCGGAAAGTAAACCAGTACAAACCAGTAAGCACCAGTACAAACCAGTACAGACCAGTAAGCACCAGTAGAAACCAGTATGTACCAGCAAGTAATAGGAAGCAAGAGGAAAGCGAACCAGTACAAACAGTAAGCACCAGTACGCACCAGTACAGACAGTAAGCACCAGCAGATAATAGGAAGCAAGAGGAAAGCAAACCAGTACAAACCAGTAAGCACCAGTACAAACCAGTACAGACCAGTAAGCACCAGTACGCACCAGCAAGTAATAGGAAGCAAGAGGAAAGCAAACCAGTACAAACCAGTAAGCACCAGTACAAACCAGTACGCACCAGTAAGCACCAGTACAAACCAGTATAGACCAGTAAGCACCAGTACAAACCAGTAAGCACCAGCAAGTAATAGAAAGCAAGAGGAAAAGTAACAGAAAGCCCCAAATGGCTGAAAAACTCAATTTCCCAGGATCCTCAGCCCTCGCAAAGGAACTACTGTGCAAGGGGCCTGGGTGGGGCAGGAAGGGAGCTAGCTCTCTTATCTCCCTCCCGATCTCCTGCAATCAGCTGTTGAGCAGGTTCCTTTCAACACTCTCTTTCCCTCTTGTTAGCCTTTAGCTCTTTCTAAAACAGAAAAAGCAGGATCTGCCTTTCCCCCCTGGGCAATTTGGCTCCAGGGACCACGCATTCGCTCCATAACACGCACAGACATTTCCCCTTACTTTTTAGGAGGAAAAAGTGCGTCTTATGGAGCAAAAATACGGTATATTATGAAAACCATCTATCTAGCCAAGTGTTGTCTTCTTGAGCTGGAAGGTTGCTCTCAAAGGTCTCAGGCAAGGGACCTTCCCCAGCCCCGCTTCCAGAAATCCTTTGTATTAAAAACAAATAAAAACCTGCCATTCGAACTGGTTTCTGGTGCACCCAAACAAAGGAAGTCCTAGTCTCCTTAGGGAGAGGTAGAAAACTTATGTCAAATATTTTTAGACTTTTCCAGACTATTTTTGCTTTTCCCAGTGCTTCTCAAATATTTGTTATGTTTCCCTAACAAACCTTGAAAATTGCCTTGTATTTTGCTTTAGACGAAACTTACTACCATCTTTAGTCCCATATTTTATCAACATTGGCCACTATGTGATATTATTTCCCAGACTGTACCAACTAGTGCTGGTGAGATTTGTATGACTAGACCCTAATTAGCAACTGCATTCATGTTGACACCAGGTCTGTCAGGTGGTCTCTCCTGAGAAATTTGGCTATTTTTTGTTTGTTTGTTTCCCTTGAAACATCTTCATTGTTTCACCTGAGGCGGGACCTCTAAATTAACTTCAGCACGTCTTTCTGTGTCACCTCTAATTCTCCTTGTTCTTCGGCAATGGAAAAAAGTACCAGCACCTCAGCCGCAGGGGGTTGAGTTTACTACACTCTGAACATTAGGAATGGTTCTGAAGGATTAGCCTTTCCTGAAAAGAAGAGGTTTTGCTCTGGACTTCTGTATCTGCTTCAGAACCCATTTCCAAACATGGCTAGCTAATGATCAAGGATTGACTTTGGATTGTCTCACTTCCGTGCTTATCCAGCGCTGCTTTGGACTCCTCTGTCTTGATGTTATTATTATTATTATTATTATTATTATTATTATTATTATTATTATTATTATTATTAATTTTGTCCTTGTTTGATCTACTTCTTTGTATTTCATCCATGTTTTAGCTTTGCAGAAACTTCCAGTTTTTCCACTTAGTTTTATCTCTCTGTTCGTCTTTTCCAAAACTGACCAAGTTCTTGACATACCTTGTTTCTGGCTATGACTCCAGGATGAACCCTTAGTATTCAGTTCTGCCAAAATGGGTCCTATTTTCACTGCCAAGGCATTTCTGCAATCATTAGTATCTCTTGCCTTAATTACTGTAATCTTGTGCTGTCTGTCCTTCCTACTTTTAAAGGTCGTAAATCTTTCTAAACTAAAGTAACATAGGGGTTGTGAAATTTTTCTCTTAGCGTAGCTGAAAATATCTGCCACTTGATGGACAAGCAAAGTTGCTTCCTAACCTGTTTCCCATTCAGTTCACCCTCAAAGCTTCTTTTTAAAAAACTTATAAAAGTGATAGAATCTTATACTACTGTTTTCTCCAGAATGTCAGGTATTATTTATAAACCTCTTATTAAAGAACCCACAAATAATTCCTCTTGACTGGCTAGCCCAGTCAAAACAGTTAGTATGAAGAAAAAAATGCAGTTTTGAAATGAAAAATAAATAGTTGTGGTTTTTTTAAATAGGAATCGGAGCTCACATAAAACACAGGATGTGTTTTTAAAAAATGCCCTCAAGGTACTTCTCTCGGTGCTGCATCTCTGCTTAGGAGGAAACAAGGGCTTCAATTACACTCAGAAATTGGGTTTAAATGATCAAATTTATTGTCAAGTTGCAGGGAGAGGGGCGTGACAAAAACATACACGGGAATCAATTCAGGAATCAATTCACGTGATCATGAACTGGAAATCAATTGCAATCGAGGTCTAATTAATTTTAAGTCAAATTTCAATCAGGTTGATTAATTGAATGCACCTTAAAAATCACAAATTACCCCAATCGTTCATCCAGTTAATTGTGAACTCTTTCAAGTTTTCATGTAAATGAAATGAATGTACACACCATAGAAAACAGTGAAAGTTAGGAACTAGTAAGGCAGCATGGAACCAGTGGTGAAATTGAATCACGGCTGGAATTCAATCTGGACTCTGCCTCCACGAAGAAAAGGCAGGTGCTTCACACTTTAATAAGTAGGTGTAGGCAAAAGAAGTGGTTCTGGCCGCCAGATAGAGGGATAAGAAAAGGGCAAGAAGTATTTAAAAAGTGAATAGAATTATTGCGACAGACAACGCCAAGAGCCGGATAGGAGGAACTTGAAAACTGATGCTGCTTCCGGGAGCACCAAAATCAAATGTTTCCAGGAAGCAAAAATTTCCTGCCTCAAGCTGGGGGTCAGTACAAATTCTACCTGGGCCCAAGACGCCAGCAATGGAGATGGGTAAAGCATGAATTGAAGTCATGTCTACAGTATGGGAATTTATGCCTAGGAATTGGCATAACAGTTCAATTGGTGGTGGGGATTTCCAAGAAAAGTTTGACAGATACTGTAGTCAAAACCTGCAGCTTGCTTCCTATGTGTGACAAGATTCAGACCCAGGAAATTGAAAAGGCACATACATCAGTGGCTTAAAGCTTTTTAGCCTTATAAGTATGAAGTTGGTCTGCTAAAAGTTGATCAAATGAAAGAAATCCACTAATATTTTGTTTGTTTGTTTGTTTTTGAGAATGACCATTCTGTCAAGTTCCTGGGTTCTCTAGTTTCGTTTGAAGAGATCTGCATAATAACATAATAATATTTGGTGTGAACTAAACAGACAATTTAGTTCATGACATGATTTGGAAAGTGGTCCAGTTTGGCTTGGACAGTTTTGCTGGCTGCTCATTTTGCCTTTTGGTCTGAATCAGAATTTCGCCTCAGGAAAAACCGCAGCTCTGTTTCTCCTCATTCACTGTTAGGGGATATAAATAAGTCTACGGCTTCAGCTCAGTATACCTGAAGGAGCGTCTCCAAAACCATTGTTCAGCTCAGACACTGAGGTCCAGCGCCGAGGGCCTTCTGGAGGTTCCCTCCCTGCAAGAAGTGAGGTTACAGGGACCCAGGCAGAGGGCCTTCTCGGTAGTGTCGCCCGCCTTGTAGAATGGCCTCCCATCAGATGTCAAGGAAATAACTATCTGAATTTTAGAAGACATCTGAAGGCAGCCCTGTTTAGGGAAGTTTTAAATGACTGATGTTTTAATTTATTTTTAATATTTTATTGGATGCCGCCCAGAGTGGCTGGGGAAACCCAGCCAGATGGGCGGGGTATAAATATGTTGTTGTTGTTGTTGTTGTTGTTT
Organism: Lacerta agilis; assembly: GCF_009819535.1. Classification (NCBI taxonomy): domain Eukaryota; kingdom Metazoa; phylum Chordata; class Lepidosauria; order Squamata; family Lacertidae; genus Lacerta; species Lacerta agilis. The sequence goes on from NC_046329.1 coordinate 11,660,598, forward strand.
ATAAATTTGTTGTTGTTGTTGTTGTTTTACAATTCCTTTTCCTTCTGACTGAATTGGATGAAATTTGCAGGCATTGTAGCCTCCCATCTTCTGTCCTTGAGCAGACAAAGCATTTTAAATAGCAGTGGTACCTCCGGTTACAGATGCTTCAGGTTACAGACGCTTCAGGTTACAGACTCCGCTAACCCAGAAATAGTACCTTGGGTTAAGAACTTTGCTTCAGGATGAGAACAGAAATAGTTCGGCAGCTGCACAGTGGCAGCGGGAGGCCCTTTAACTAAAGTGTGTACCTCAGGTTAAGAACAGTTTCAGGTTAAGAACGGGCCTCGAGAACGAATTAAGTTCTTAACCTGAGGTACTACTGTAGGTGCATGGATTTTTGTGCTGGGCACCTTTTAAATTTTGCTTTGCTTATTTTTAACAGAACCACTTATAAGCCCCAGAATTGGATTGAATTTGACAATATGCTAGTCCATTCTGAGGGGATAAATGCAGTTTCAAAAAGACTGATGGATGCGCAGAATTTTTTGCAAGGACAGCGCTGAAGAGTTTTGGAGTGGCTAAAAAAATGACGCCTACACACTGTTTGGTGGCCAATTCATATGAAAACAAGCTGTGCTATAGAAGTGCCCCTAGGCAGTGGACAAGTTACTTCCTTCTTCATGCCTCTGAGAAGCACTGCAATCGGAAGTAAGAGCATCCTGCAAAAATAAAATAAAATATCTGATTAGAAGCTAGAATTGTCATACAGAAAACCACAACCCTTCCTCTCTCCCTTGCTCCTTGCTCCTGTCTTTATATGAAGAGTTTTGGGAAGTGTGATGATTTTAGGAGCACTGATGTGGCTCCAAGTCTTGGGTTGAGGACTTCTCAGAGGATACCCACATTGCCTTAGATGAGCCCCCTAGTCACTCTGAATCAGCCTGAATTAGTTCAATCTACGGTCGCATGTGTTCTGTAAATATCAGCTTTGGAGAAGCCTGGGCAGCCTCACACACTTTCTCACCATGCTGAGGTCCCAATGAAAAGCACTTGCCTAAATTTCAGAGGAAGTTTCCATTCCCAACAATGGCACATTCCCTTGAAATGCAAACAGCATCTTCAGAAGAAGGTCTTTTGTCAAGACCCTGACAGGGTTTGTGTGAGAGAGTTAAACTTCCTCACCCACCAAGGTCCTGAAGATGCTCAGACTTCCCTAGCACTATTTACATAACATAAATATGCATGTTAATTGCATTCACACAAATAATGTCTCATTGTTTCAAGATGCTTCATAAAAAAAACATTTAATTAAAAGTAATAGTAGTAGTATTAGTATTAACCTACTCACCTTTATATGTTGCATTTCTGTGTCATTGCTGGTTTGTATTCGGATAATATAATCTTCTAACAATCTTAGCCCTAGTACCTTCATTTTTCTTACATTGCTTACTAGAGTTTGGTGAGGTATAAAATTTGATTAGAGAATTAGCTGCATAAGCATAAAAGTGTGTTTGCAAATGTTCCCTTTGGCATAATCTTTTGCCCATTTTCACTCAGTGATATATCATTGTGAGTGCAATTATCCATTAGGGATCTTGTGCTTCTGCTCCTGTTTTGTTGCTTTGTTGTTTTGTAGGGTCAATTTGAGCGTTGTGCCTAGGGAGGTGGAATGTTTTTTCTTTTAATTTCATTGAACATTGGGGCTTCCTCAGATGTTACTACTTATTGCAAAGGCATAATGGCCATCACCGAGTGTGCAATTGTACAAGGAAAAATAGCATGCGAGCCAAATGTTCCTAAACATGAGCTGCAGAAAATCTAATGCTTTCTGAAGAAGACTTAACAACCAGAGACTTGATGGTATTTTTCAATGGCAAGACTCAGTAGTACCGTATTTTCCGGCGTATAAGACGACTGGGCGTATAAGACGACCCCCAACTTTTCCAGTTAAAATATAGAGTTTGAGATATACTCAACCGCAGATTCTCCACCCGGCGTATAAGACCCCCGACTTTTGAGAAGATTTTCTGGGATTAAAAAGTAGTCTTATACGCCAGAATATACAGTATTTCTACCTCACACATGAAACTGCTTCGTTCATCATGGTTAGCCAAATAGAGGAGGTCCTTCTCTAAAAACAGGAGGTCTTGTTTTGCTCGTCCCTGGTCTTTATAACCATAGGACAAATATTGACTAGAGTAAGGTTACCAGATTTTTTTCAATGAATCCAGGGACACTTTTCAACTTCAATGGATTTTGTATGGGGACTGATTTGTAAATCCGGGGACTGTCCCCGGGAAATCGGCACATCTGGTAACCTTAGGCTAGAGATCATGTTTACACATGAAAGACCATTACATTGATCCCCGGTTTGGATGACACAATAAGCTAACCTTTGGTTTAGCTTCTGTGTCGCACTGTGCTTGCCCATTCAAGAAGACTGCCTGTTCCTTGTGATCAAATGAAGAGACCCTTCCTTGTGTTCCCCCTATGGTGTGAGCATAGCTGGTAGGCAGGGCTTTCTTAGTGGTATCACCAGTATTGTGGAGCCGTTTACCCAGTGATGTCGAGATGGTCTCTTCTCTGGCTGCCATCTGTTGACTTGCGAAGACTTTTCCATATTGGCAGGCTTTTAACCTGGGAGGCTAGGGACTTTTACTTGTCCACTTAGTGGATGAAATTTTTATCTGCTGTGCCTGCCTATTTTATGATTTGCTGTTAATGCTGTTATATTGTCATATGGTGAATCTAGGCTCCTGCGGGTGACCTGTATATTAAGCATTCATCCTGATTTGCTTTCACATAGCTAATGTGGAGGTTAGACAATACATTGTCTTTATTGAACATTTATCCTGGTTTGTTTGTTCATTCATTCATCCCACACTTTTCAGCCACTTTTCTAACCACAAAAAAGTCATTGAGCGACAGAGTTCTTTAATCCACTTTATTGTGCCAACCTAAATGGAACCAATCTTTAAATCAGAACTTTCCAAACCTTGTGTTGTGACACATTATTGTGTCGGTTGCAGTGTGTAGGTGTGTTGCGCAAACGCTCCTCATGCTCCTCCCAGGGCTGGAAAGGGGTTAGTTCAACCTCTGATTTGTTAGTAAAACTGAATTACTGTGTCGCAAAATGATGCATGTCTAAAAGAGTGTGTCACCAACATGAAAAGTTTGGAAAGCTCTTCTTTAAATACTTTAAGCCACCTTCAATAGTTTTGCAATAGCATTAATAGGTGGAGTATATCTTAAAATAATATGCATTATAATAAAAGTAAAATAAATGTTGCAGTTCTGGAGGCATCACTGCCCCTATGTTTGTTCCTTTGGCCGCTGGGAATAATAATCTCAAATCATTTTGGTAATCTGAGCTGTATTTCACTGTAAGAATGAGGTCCAAATACTCCTTTCTCTGAAGGTAGGAAGGTTTCCTAGGACCAGAGATGAAGGCATAAGAACTCTAGTTGCTACAGGAAAGAAGCCAATCTGGTCAATGAGGCTAATGCCTCTCTGAGACTTTTTGGGGGGGGTTGCTATATTAGTGTCATCCTTCAATGCAAGGGAGTAGCAGAAGTTCAGATTTCAAATCCTGCCGATGATCATGCTGCCGGTCACTGAACTCTATTGGACATATTAGAATATGGGGCTGTTTATCCTCAAGCAAATCATCTCATTTTGTGTCAGGCTGCAACCCTTTATGAAACAGTTTTCTCTATCTTTAGCAAAGTTTAGTGAAACTAATTATTTATACAGTGGGAAGAAAAAAAAGAAGGATATTGTCCAGCTGGGCAATGTGCTTTTACTGCTTATCTGTCAAGACTAGCAGTTCTGGCAAGTAAAAGGCCGAAATGTTTCATTTGAGCAGTGCCTCTTTCTTAGTTGCAAACCAGAGTACTGTAGTCAATTGGTGAATTTCTGTGATTCTGCTATGAATTACACTTACCTAGATCTTACATACCCTTCCTGCTGGTGGCAACTCTCTCTGAAAGATAGCTATGGAAACTAAACAGTTGGCCTTTGGCATGCACTGGATTGCATGAAAAGCACATACTTTCAGATAGAATTTTCCTAGGGGAAAATAACACTTTACAGGGAAAAAATGAGTGGCTTTTTTCCTATTCTCATCTCAAATGGTTGTTTTATAGCAATATCTGGATGGAGCAAGATGTTTGTAAATGCTGAACACTAGTCAACATTGTGTTCTTGTAAACTCTAAGAGGAAGGTCAACTTGGTTAAAGAAGAGTTATGAACCCTACTCACAGTCCGTACCAGAATATAATCCCTGGGTTTTTCTATCAACTATAAAGACAATATTTCTGTTTTTGAATGCCCAGCAGGGCAACTCTGGGAGAGCATAATGATCCCACTAAATTCATTTATAAGGATGTTCTTCACAGAGAGAATTACAGTGTGATCTTCTCAGATTCCTTCATACAATAAATACAGATGTGGTTATGCAAGCAATGGATGGTGCGTATTGGACTGAACGGTGTTTATTCTTACATTGTGCAATTTTTTTTAGTTTATTATGATAAAAATCAACATTCACTTCAAAGATATTGTGCGCAGGGCTATCTCACAGATAGACAAAGGTTAATACTTGCAAATGATCAGTTGACCAAGGTTAGTGTGGAGGCACTTGGAATATGCAGAGCCCCTCCAAAGCTGCTAAACTTATATCTGTCAAGGAAACAGAAGGTCGGGGTGAGAAAGCAAAAATCGTAAATGAGGATTGAGATTTTCATCTAGAGGTAACAGGTGGTGGTGGGGAGAGAGCTTTCATCTGTTGTAAGAAAAGTATTTAAGTTATAAATCAGTAGGAGGAGGAAATGTTTGGGATCAAAGGTTTCTTACATAAAATGTGGACCGATATACAGCGGTAAAACACTGAAGCTTTAGCCTCCTATCAGATAAAATGTTTTGCTTTATTTCCCCCCAGCAAAACTGGCTCTCTTTCAGCATTGACGGATCATTAGCTATTGGATAAGGAAGCTGAAGCATTTCATTACTTCTGCTCATTGGCCAGTTTATTTACTGCAGAGTGCTCAGATGGAATGACTTGCTCTGTCTGTAGCCAGGTGAAATGAATCTAACAGTAAGCCAGTGTGGTGTAGTGGTTAAGAGCGGTAGACTCGTAATCTGATGAACCGGGTTCGCGTCTCCGCTCCTCCACATGCAGCTGCTGGGTGACCTTGGGCTAGTCACACTTCTTTGAAGTCTCTCAGCCCCACTCACCTCACAGAGTGTTTGTTGTGGGGGAGGAAGGGAAAGGAGAATGTTAGCCGCTTTGAGACTCCTTCGGGTAGTGATAAAGCGGGATATCAAATCCAAACTCCTCCTCCTCCTCTTCTTCTTCTTCTCATCTTTAAATAACGGGAAAGAGGGGGGGCACGTTTCATTCCCCTGCCCCATAGATGAAAACAAACCCCATTAGTTGGGTGGACTGAAATAATGAGTCACTCAGAACACCTCATTTTTAGTTCACATATGGAATGGTGAAGCCCAACAATTCTATACATAATCAATCTCTCTCTCTTATTTAACCCAATGATTTTTTCAATTCTTTTAGAATAGGTATGCTGGACTATAGTTCTCATGTGTACAGTATTCCCACTCACACACACACACACACCCCCGGTGTGAGAGATTCAGGGTTTATAATGATACAGAGAACCCCCATGGTTTGTGGAAACACTGGATTAGCCCGTGTTGCGTGTGTCCCTCTTGAATCTCTCTAAAAGTTCTAGTCCTGTGATTAGTGCACCTCCTGAAGAGATTATCAGGGTGCCATGAACCGTCCCATGTGCTTGCCATGCCACAACCACTTATGGAAGGGTAATCAGAAGTGTATTCAGGAAGCACTGAGAGCATAGCAGTGCATGTTTATGGTACCATGATGAACATGGCAAGTATCATAAGCTGCATCACTGGAGAATTGAGCAAAGCTATTTTATGAGATAGAGAGGTGTGCATTTTAATTATTTATCCCCCCCCCATATACATATACATATACATACTACTTGGTTTTTTTAAAAGTTGTTTACATTCTAGGGATGAGACTCAGAGCAATTGTCCCTTGCGCAGACCTAAAGACATAAATCTGTGTTCTTAGCATTTGTTTAGAAAGCACTATGGTGGGATTTTAGTACAGTAGCTGTGTTGATGCACATTTTCAGTCAGGCATATATTCAGGAATGGGGTGCCATTATGGTCACAGGAATTGCTTCTGACTGTCTGTGATTAATTACCCAGTTCAAACATTATAATTACTCTTGTAAGCATGTGTTCATGGATCTAGGGAATGCTCAGAGGGATAAAAAGAGTATTGTGTGAATTAGCCATTAGATGGAAATTGGCCTTTTTTATTTCCTCTTTTACAAGACTCTGATATTTTGATAAGCCCTCTTGTTTCCCCAGTGAAAAACTATCTGAATAGCTTAGTTTTGATAGATGAAAGGCATGCAATAATTCTAACTATGTTCAAAAACAACCAAACCATTCCCTTGTTTTAGATTCTCAGAGAGAATTGGTATTTAAAAAAAATAAAATGATACATTTTTGGAGATAATTACTTTGTTAGCACTTATTTGCAAAGTACAATGCTGAGTTGACAATGTCAGATAAATTAAAAACAATAACTTCCTTATTTGATGTTTCTTTGAAATATCTAAATATGACCTTAAGGTACTGTTAATTAATTTGCAATTATTATCGGGCTCATCCTTGGAAGAGATCAGTCATTCCATGGTTAATTTTTCATAATTATTACCATAGTTTTGCTAGGCACTACAGAGTGAAGATGACTATCATGCCATGACAATTATATTTAAGGTAACGCATGCAGTGCTGTATAAGTGATGTGGTTTAATAGTCCTAATGCTAAAAAGATAAATAATCATAATACAATACAATGGATAAGGCAGTGATTCCCAAACTTTTTTTTCTCTGGGCCACACTTTCAGAATAAAATTTGCTTACACCACACCATTTTTCCCCCCTGTAAGTAATTGGAAAGCACAACTAGGATTGCCCTCAATATCACTTGATGTTCTTGCTCTCATTTTGAAAAGATCAATCCGTATTCTGCAAATAGAAAAAAAAAATGCTTTGATATAATACAGTCATACCTCGTGTTGTGTTCGCTGCGGGTTGCGAATACGGCAAACCCAAAATTGTTTACTTCCGGGTTTCACCATGCACGCTCAGAAGCGCTCCGCACGGTCTGCGCATGCGCAGAAGCAGTCTGCTCAGGTTGCGCATGCGCAGAAGTGCGATATCGCTGCTCAGATTGCGGACTCTTTGGGGTGTGAATGGCACCCCAGAACAGATTGTGTCCGCAACCCAAGGTTGTACTATACTACTCTGAAATGTTTAAATGTTTCTTTCATTTTCCTTGAATCTTCCTGCCACAGTTGCCATCCTCTCCTGCCACAACACCACCCTTTGAGAACCACTGGGACAAGGTGTTTTCAAACAGGACCTACAGTATAGTATGCTGAATCAGAGCATTTGTCAGAACCTTCTCAATGACCATCTCTTATCTCAGCTGTGTTCCATTTGTCTCAAGTGATAAGAGGCACTGCTGCTGTTCCTTGGCATCTTTTCTGTCTCTTCCAGTTCGAAATACTTCCATTGTCAACATACAAATTCTGAAGAACGCCACCACCACCTTTGATTCATTTATTACTTTTTTATGACATCCAAAGCAGAGCTAGTCGGTGTGGTCAGGTTGTTCCAGAACCACTAGCTGTGCTGTCTGGCACCGATTGTGATTGAAGCCCACCAGCATCTGAAGGGGACCGCATTCACTCCCACCCCCATGTTGGACCATGTTTCCCTGGCAATTGGTTATGCTGACTGAGGCTGATGGGAATTGTATTTTCCGGGATGCAGAAGGCTGTTCTTAATTTCCAGAACCTCACATCCTTGAGATTATTTCATATTAACATATCTAATTGTTGCCATGACAGTGATATGGGTTTTAACGATGATTTTACTTGACTGAACTTTTAGCAGTAACTTCTATGGTGTTCTTTCTGACAGCTATTCTGGGCAACGAACTCCGATCATTTTCACTTACTATCCTCCATAGTGAGCTCATATAATGTGTTTTTGTTTTTAATTCTCTTTTCCTTGTATATCACAACCTGGACAACAGGTTGAAAGTCGGCACATGCTCAGTATCAGAGGTAGCAGGACAGATTTAGTTTGCCAATCACAGGAATATAGGAAACTGCCTTATAGACTATATGTTCATCTAGCCCTAGATTGTCTCCTCTGAGTTTGAGAATGGCTCTCCAGGGACTCGAGCAGCTAGGGATTCTTCCCATCCCATTACCTGCTTACCTAATCCTCTTTGAGATGCTAGGGATTGAATGTGGGACCTTCTACAAGCAAAGCACGTGTTCTACCACTGAGATGGCTGTCTCGTTTTACAGGTCTTTGTTTGACACGCCTCTGACACCCCACTTCTTCTCTTACAATATATATTGCATTACATGTTCTGATTTCAGGCGTATCTTGGGTGGCTTGTGTGAAAATACTTATATCCTGCTTTTCTGTTGTATGTAGTAGATAGGAGCATCCATGGTGGCTTACAATCAGTATGAAGTTATGTATCCCATATTTATATCTTAGAGACCAACTGAGTTTGTTCCTGGTATGAGCTTTCGTGTGCATGCACACTTCTTCAGATACTGTATCTGAAGAAGTGTGCATGCACACGAAAGCTCATACCAGGAACAAACTCAGTTGGTCTCTAAGGTGCTACTAGAAAGAATTTTCGATTTTGTTTTGACTATGGCAGACCAACACGGCTACCCACCTGTATATTTATATCTATATCTATCTATATGCTTTGTCGCTATATGTTCAGTGCAGTGGAGTGGCCTAAATCTAACCTTGATACAGTGGCATGGTGCTTCCTTAAATGCAGTGGAGATGCACTTAGCTAGTTCTCCATTGCCTGCCTCTTTACAACCAACCAACCCTTGGGCTTGCTATGGCTGTCAACTTCCTCCTCCTTAGTTTTGCCCTTGCAGAACTCAGCAGAAAGGAGGACAGTGACATCACTAGAATTAGTTGACCACTTGTCATTGGCTTTGGTTCTCCCTACCATTGCCTCCCCCACCCCGGCCTTTTGCCATTCCAGTCCCAAAGGGCACTAGCCACCACTGCTTTGATGTCTTACTGAAATCATTTCAGCTTCAAGGGGGTGGTGTCATGGACTGGCTGGATGCAGAGGAATGGTGGGAGGCATCAGCTGTGGAACCCCCAGGGAAGAAGAAGGCTCAGAGCCCAAGGAGTGGTGGTGGGACAGTGATGAGTGGTCAGAGGGAGAAGCCTGAGAGCAGGAGGTTTCAGAAGTAAGGAGGAAGAGGTATCAGGGTTTGGTGAGCAAGGAGAGTCTGTGACAGAGAGAAGTCCAGAAGCAGAAGGGGAAGCAGGCGAGGAGGGAGAGCAAAAGGCAGAGATGAGTCAGGCTGGTGAAGAAGCCAGGGTATCTCCCCCGCTTGCTGCTACAAGCTCCCCCCCCCCATGTCCCAGGACCAGGAGAGGTGTGAAGAGGACAGTACACCAGCGTAGTCTCAGATTGCTTGGGAAGGACCTGAGAGAGAGGGAGACTTAGCTGTGTGAAAGCAGGGGTCTTCAGTCTCCGCATCTGCCTCATAGGAGCAAGGCCCACTGAGAAAAGTTGCTATGCTTATTAGGCCTGGCACTCCTGAACAGATCTTGGTTTTTCTAATAAATTATTCCATGTGATTTATTGCTGACCTGCTCCTGACAGGTGGAAACTAGCTCATAGCATGTCGGCCTGCAGTAAAGGCTTGGGCTGAGGAAGTTGCTTCACAGCTGCCATTAAATACACATGATCGCTTAAGAGGACACTCCTGTAATGCCGCTGATGGTTTTTCTTTCTTTTGTTTTTTTGCCAATAATGATCTTTCTTGTTTTCAGCATTCCTATGCACCAGCTCCCCACCCCATGGCTCCTCCCAGCCCCAGTACTAATAGTAGCAACAACAACAGCAGCAACAGCAGCGGCGGCGGCGAGCAGTTGAGTAAAACCAACCTGTACATCCGAGGCCTTCCACCCGGCACCACCGACCAGGACCTTATCAAGCTGTGCCAGCCGTAAGTATAGTGATTTGTTACCCTTCCAGCGGCTAAGGCGTGTGCCTGAGTGTCACGTCTACAAGGACAAATTGTCCCAAGCAGCTTCTAACCTCGCAGAGGCAGGTTTATTTATGTGCAAATGAAGTAGTTAGGTGCAAGGTATAGCTGACAGTGGCAGCACCTGATAAAGGATAACTTGCATCTTTTTAGCTCAAGTGTGATAAAAATCTTCCTGACAACCTGAGCTGGGAAGAAGCATAATTTGACCCGCAGAGTCTTTGGAGAGTATGAAGGAGAGACGGCTGCTTGATCCCAGGTTAGGGGGGGGGGGATGCATTAGTGGTTGCTAGGGAAACTTGCTGGGGTTGAAAAAGAGAAGGTATGGTAGGCAGGCAACAGATAGAAGTCCCTGCACTGCTATTGCAGTAGCAACTTTTTTAGGATATATGGAATGGCCTCTTGAAAATCTTAACGCTGCCAGATTAGTGCATTGGATCAAAATTAAGTTCTTTTGAACAAGAGCTACCATAAATCTTCTTAATTGGAACGAAACGGAGGGACTGAAATATATCGGTGTCTTATTTCTGCATACCTCTCTGCAACTGAACGTTATAGCAGAGAACATTGAATGACAGTATTCATGCAACCAAACAAAGGGGAATTTTTCAAGAGAAATTATGGGGGAGCCCGTGGCAGCTCACTGAGATTTGTGCTTGCTGCTCCCTGCTGCAAACCTCCTCCCCCCACTACCCGCTTTTCCAGATGAGAGCAAGTCTTAAATCTACTTCACATGGCATTGCGACATCGGTGTTTGAATGGTGTGTGTTGTGGAGAAGCTTGTGAAGTGTGAAGGGGAGATGCCTCTCTCTGAACACATAGTGAGCATATTCCAGGCAGCCAACACTTTCCTTAGCACATATGTCTCTACCCCAGCATGGCTGCATTAATACTGCCAAACATCTCCTATTCCTCCTGGAATGGGGAGAAAAGGTAAAAAAGGTAAGGTAAAGGACCCCTGGATGGTTAAGTCCAGTCAAAGGTGACTATGAGGTTGTGGCACTCATCTCGCTTTCAGGCCAAGGGAGCTGGCGTTTGTCCACAGACAGCTTTCCGGGTCATGTGGCCAGCAGGACTAAACCACTTCTGGCACATGGTAGAAACCAGAGCAGCACACGGAAACGGCGGTTACCTTCCCGCCGCAGCAGTACCTGTTTATCCACTTGCACTTCTGGCAGTTCCCTACCTGCAAAAAGTGAGGTTACAGGGAAGCAGGCAGGGGGCCTTCTCGGTGGTGGCACGCTTGTTTGTTGTGGGGAGGAAGGGAAAGGAGAATGCGAGTCGCTTTGAGACTCCTTCGGGTAGTGATAAAGTGGGATATCAAATCCAAACTCTTTAAAAGAATCCTTCCAAAAGAATTTTAAAATTATAACGTAGCGCCTTAGAGACCAACAGAGTAGTTTTAGGTATAAGCTTTAGTGTGCTTTTTATCGCGTTTTAAATATTCTGTTGGGAGCCACTCAGAGTGGTTGGGGAATAAATATTATTATTCTTATTATTAGGAATATGAGCAGCAGCAACAACCGTCCTCGCCTTCCGCCCGCCCTCACAAGTCTGCCTGCGGCACTCTGTGCATGCTCAGAGGCACACTCTCACCTCGGGCCTCTCCTCCGCCTCCACGGCCGCCTCCTCGCGGAAAGCACAGGCGAGCACGAGGATCAAAGTCCGAGCCGCCGCATCCCACTTCCACCTCCGCCGGGTCACTATTCATTGCCTGAACTTGGAAACCTTTAGAAGAGTTCGGGGGGGGGGGGACCTCTACAAAAGGGTAAGAATAAGGCATATGTCTGCATTTCCCCACATTGCTGGTAATAGTCGCCCCTGATATGGTTCTTTCCTCACCTTATACATGCACACATCAGCTGCGTTCCTTAATGTTATAAGCACCTGGATAAGGAGAGGTATTCCAAGATCAGAAAATGACCGCTAGATCCTTTGAAAGTGTACCACTGGCAAACCAAGCATCTCATATCTTATATTTGTGCAGCTGATTCTTCCTGCCTAAGAGCGAAACCTTCCCTTTTGTTCCTATTGAACTTTATTTTGTTAATTTGGGCCCAGTTCTTCAGTCTGTTCAGGTCAACTTGAATGCTGAATCTGCCTTATGCGGCATTAACTACCCTTCCCAGTCTGGTGTCATCTGCAAAATTTGTTGAGTGTTCTCTCAATGCCCTCACCCAAATCTTTTATAAAGACATTGAACAACAACAGGCCCAGCACAGAACCTTGTGGCACAGAATTATCTGCAGGGGGGACCCTACCTGCGCCAGTATTCCAGGACAGTCCACTTTCCTGTATCCAGAAATTACACATCTTGCTCAGTAGCTGGAAGTTTGGATAGACAGGCCTCAAGCTTTTGTACCTTCTCTTCCAGCAAGCCAACCAGTTTGCACTTGTGGAAGGTGTCATTTTGCACATAAGTGGAGAGACTGCTGTTAATGCTGAAGTGAGGACAATTGGTTGACCACTGTAGGAATGGGATGCTGGAGTAAATGGGATATTGGCCTGATCCAGCAGACTCTTCTTTTGTCCTGTTGTATGTCGCTCATCCACAGTTAGTTACCTGGGCTGAAGGCTGAGCAGGCACATAGCTCACCTGGTGAAAGCCTTTCCTACAGCCATGAGATATATAGTATTTCTGTGTAAGCTATAACAAGTGTTTCTAAACTCTCAGCTATACATCTAATTTGCAGGTGCAAATTACCCCCTTGCTCTCTTTTTTGGTGATGCTTTCCCCTATTGTGGCAAGGGGTGAGTTGCAACCTTAGTCTGGCAGGTCTGGTGCTCCAGGAAGTATCTATGTCCCAGGAGCTCCCTGCTGGTGTAATGTGAAAAGGGGTCTTGGTTGGTATCAAAGTCCTTAGCAGCAACAGGAGGAGATTCAAGAGATGGTGGGAAAGGTATTAAAGTAAAGCCTTATACACGAAGAACTCTGTGGGAATGAATTTCTACTTTCTAAGCAGCCAGAGTTTAATCCTTATTTAGATTCTGCTTCATTTTGAAGGGTGCCAGCCTGTTACACAGACAACAAAAAGCCTGAGCACCAATGTGTCAAGTTGGTATCTTTTCAGTCCGTCAAGCTTGAAAGGGAAGTGTGAGGAACTAATTTATTTTAAACTAAGTATATAGTGAGAGATGAACATTGGTGGTTCACACAGAAATGTTGTGTTTGGCTTTATAATTAAACAAAAAATTAAATGGTGATTAGAGGAGGCCCAGTTTTCTTGGTTGAAGTCATTTCTTAGAATTAAGCTGGGATCCAAATGGCTAGTTTAGAATAGAATAGAATAGAATAGAATAGAATAGAATAATAATTTATTGGCCAAGTACATTTTTCAATATACTTGGAATTTGCTTTGGCTACATTACAATGTAAATTTACAGAGCAAGAGCCGAGGCTGCCCTTCTCGGCGCCTCTTAAGCTGTGTTGGTGAGTGTAGGCCCGCCTCCTAGGCCCGATGGAGTTGGCCAGAGGAGGGAGCGGTCTTCCCACTCGCAGCAGCATCAACAGCAGCAATAGGCATACTCAGTGGGATTTTTATACCACCGCTGCCCAGAGAGTGAAATCTCCATGCTGCCACAAGTTTTGAAAGTTGTTTCAGTTTTAAAAATGCCACAGCGGAAGCCTGGTATTCCAGAAACTCCCCATACCCAAAGCCTGGAGAGATGCTATCAGTCAGTGCAGATATACTGAATCAGGCCATTGGTCTACCAAGCTCCCTATGTTCTTTCCCAGTTTGGGGTACGCACAGAACTGATGCACACCTCTAGTTTTTGTTTTCAAGTGCTCACTTGGTGGGAACTCTGAAAGCACTTTAGAGCTCTATAGTTACAAATTTGAAACCATGGCATACAATGCATTTGATATCAGCAAAAGATTAATATTTGGTTTTCAACCTTGAAGCAGAATGAAATCCCCCCCACCCCCCAGACACATGAGCCCAGATTTGACCCTCTGCTTAATCAATGTCACATCCCTCAACTTTCATTACAACTCTTCACTTCTCCACACTAAAATATTCCTTTTGTTCTATTCATACTGTATTGAAGGCTGGTGGAAAATTCTCTCTCTCTCTCTCTCTCTCTCTCTCTCTCTTACACACACACACACACACACACACACTCCCATTGTGCAGTTGGTGGCACCAGAGAGACTGCATCAAAAAGGTGGGGGGGGGGACAATATTTCGTAGGACATCTGGCTATTTCTCTATTCAAAGGCCTTCCTTTACTAACAGAAGCAATGAGTCCCTTCCTCCCTCTCTCCTGTCTTACATTTCTGTGCTAAAACAATCAGCGTGTCATTCTGCATTACGTCACACCACATGTTGAAATGCAGACTGACATCTTGTATCCTAAAGGTATTTGAACATATCATACCAGAAACTGAAATAAAAAGCATTCTTTCCTTACTTTCTCTCACTTGGCAGTAATCGTTCATACTTGTCTTATTCACCTTCATTTACATTTTATTTTATTATTATTGTTGCTATTTGAAAAATAAGATAAGGACAAGCAGCCAGCCACACCAGCCAAGCACAGTGTCTAGTTTGCTAAATGCTTTTCTTTAATAAAGAGAAAGGGACTATGATAGTAGCAGAAAAGAGCCAGTTAATCTGCTAGGCAGAAAACAAGGAGGGGAGAAAAGAAAAAGTCCACATTTGCCAGACATGAGAGCCTGAGGAAAGATTAATTAAATTCAATAGAGAATTTAAAAGCGAGAAAATGCAGGGCAACAAGAAATCATCCTTGCAAGCCAGAGGGGCCCAGTGCCAGTCAACATTAATTTGTGGGATGGGATATGTCAGGAACTGAAAACAAGATTTGGCAACCAGGGGCGTTCCTAGCCCCTTGGCCGCCCGGGGCGGGAAGCCAAGAGGCACCCCTGGGGGGCGGGGCATCGTGACGTGTGCGTGCGTCATGACGCACGTTCACAGCGCGACGCCACGCCCCCCTTCCCTTTCGGCTTCTTTCAGCGCCGAAAGGGGAGAAAAAAAGGAAGCGAAGCGGCGCGTTTAAGCGCCGGCTTTGCTTCCCTGGACCCTGCCCGCTTTCTCTTTCGGCGGGGAAGGGGGGGGAGCAAAGCCGGTGCTTAAACGCGCCGCTTTGCTTCCTTTTTTTCGCCTCTTTCGGCGCTGGCTGGGCTGCAGAGTCACAGCCCAGCCAGCGCCGAAAGGGGAGAAAAAAGGAAGCAAAGCAGCGCGTTTAAGCGCCGGCTTTGCTTCCCCGCCCGCTTTCTCCTTCAGCGCTAGCTGGGCTGTGACTCTGCAGCCCAGCCAGCGCCGAAAGAAGCCGAAAGGGAAAGGGGGGGGAGCAAAGCCGGCGCTTAAATGCGCCGCTTTGCTTCCTTTTTTCGCCCCTTTTGGCTGCTTCTTTCGCCGTTGGCTGGGCTGCGACTACACAGCCCAGCCAGCGCCGAAAGGGGAGAAAAAAAGGAAATGAAGCGGCGCGTTCAAGCGCTGGCTTCACTTCCCCGCCCGCTTGGCCGCCGTTCGTCCGTCGCCCCAGGAGCACTGTGCGCTGCTGCTCCCATGGCGACGGAGCGAGCAGCGGTGCGTGGGGGTGACAAGCGGCGGCCCCTCCTGCCACTCCCCACACACCACCGGTCACCCCGGGAGCAGCAGCGCTGCACAGACGGGGTGCTCGCTCAGCCGTGCAGCGCTGCTGCTCCCGGGGTGACGGAGGGAGCGGCGGCGCGTGGGAGTGGCGGGAGGGGCTGCCGCTTCTCACCCCCACGCACCGCTTATCACCCTATCACTGGGGGCGTACCGCCCCCACCGCCCCTCCCCTATGTTATAAGAATGACCTGAAATGCCACTGCTTCATATGGAAGTCTGTGGCGATACGGAGACTCAATAGTTGATTCTAGGTTCAAAGCTCCGGTCGGGAAAAATGACAGAGACCAACAATGTTGATCAGGCAAAACAATACTGATCCTTTATTGAGACACAGAAAAACTACAGCTGTAGGGTCCCTGCCTTCTAAGAAAAAGGAAAAGGGCCCTGATAAATAGGAGACCCTAATATTTATACCCTCCTAATCCCATACAGTCCAATGGTGGCTGGAAGGCGTGGAAAACAAGGGTCTCACCCGGAAATTGGATAGTTCATGGAAATAATAGGTGCTATATGGGTGTTCTTTTGATGTGGAGGGATGTCAAATATTTTCCCCCTTATCTTCTTTTCTGAAGTGGACCTTTGAGATGGTGGAGCGATTAGCGACTGTCTGGAATTCTCACACCTTTCCGGCAATGGCTTACAATATGGGTGGGTGTGAAATTCATGTTCAGGATGTTTTTTCTTCATTAATGAATAACATTACTGTCCATGTGTAATTGTGTCCTATCTAAGCAGACACACTAGGTGTCACCGTGGTATGGGAGTGGTAGGTTTCAAACAATATAATTCCCTTATTACAGAAGAGAAATCTAACATGGTTATAAAAATTACACTCTTAAAACATCTGTCAAATATAGCAAAACAATTCTAACGTATTGGGGTTATAGCATTAAGGTTACAGTATCAGCTAAATAGAAAAGAGATTCAGAAAGGGAGGTCTGACATAAACATTGGTTACACTCGGAAGGGGAAATTTTGTAGCGTTATACATTGTTTCAAATAGAGAGCATCAGTGTATCAATAAAGCGATAAAGAGAACAAAATATAACTCCAGTATCACTCAGCAGGGCAAGGGATATTTACAATAATATTATGGTTTTTGAGTCTGACAGCTGTCATTTTGAGATGAGTTTCTCTCCCCTCCTTCCTATGTGAGACAATAGCTGCTAGCTCATCAAAGGAGCAGATTGACAGCCCTGCTGGGCTGTGGAAGTTGTGAATTGTTGCTGCCTGTGATCAATTTCCTTCCTGAGGGGTGATAGGTGATCTGAGGGGTGATAGGTGATCAATTCCTGAGGGGTGATTTGCAAATGGAATGAAGAGGAAGATGTTTGAAAGCTGTGCCAGTGGATCATGGCATCGAAGAGGAGGATTCTGGGAACTGGTGAATCGGGCCTCATCTCCAGTCCAGTTACCCCTCTCTGTTCATGGCTGAAATGGTAAAACTGGACATGCCCTGGCATCGCCTCCCCCCCCCTCGTAATTCTTATAACACCTACGACGCCCCTGTTGGCAGCTAATACCAACCAGTCTTGGGCTTCTATTCAGGGAAGAAATGATGGCTGTTACTGCAGCTTTGGGCTCACAGTTCTCATCTGGGTGACTTCCTCTCCAAGAAATCTGATCATCTCCATCTTGCCCCTTGATTTTTCATTTTTATGTTTTTAAAGCTTAGCATCATTGCTGTCACTTAGTTCAGTATTCTGGCTTTCACTCCTCCTTTGTTCACCAAACATTTCATCCCACCCCTAACTCACTGAAGGCGGAGCTGCCAACTTCCTCCTGGGTGGTGCTAGAGAGGAGAGCTATAGCAACTGGAATTAGAGGTGTGACTGGTGGATCAGGAGTGGTGCCCTAGTGGAATCTGGTGGCTCAAAGGTACAGCCAGCATAGAATCTGTTTAATAGGGGCAGAATACTGCATGTCGGTGCTAGGAGCATTGCAGGGTTTTCAGACCCTTCCCTCCTCTGCTGTTGTTTTTCTTTGGGAGCCAGTGTGGTACAGTGGTTAGAATGCTAGACAAGGACTAAAGAGGCCAGGACTCAAAATCCCTACTCAGTCATAATACCCTCTGGGTGACCTTAGGTCAGTCACCATCTCTTAGCCTAACCAACTTTGTTCTGAGGATAAAATGCAACAGGGAAAATGTGTGTGCATCAGCTGGAGAAAATGTGGGGTATAAATTAAATATTATTATAACAACAAACAACAACAACATCATCTCAGTACTGGTAAACTGGTAGATTTACTACTCAGAATGTTAAGATTCTGGTTGAGTCTGGGTGGAAGAAAAAGGGAGGCAAGTTTGAATTGCCAATTGATTAGATTTAAGTATATCTGATTTAATCTTCACTTTTCCTTTCTATTGTTTTTGTCAAAGTCTCCATGTTAAGCAATGTATAATTTGAAACACAAATACGTAAGAACAGCATTGGCACCTAAGGTGGAAGTGTCCATTTTTCCATGCTGTCTGGACTGTAGTTATGGGGAAAATTAGTACCATTATTGGTAATTTAATCCAGCCAGATCTGGCTCTGTGCCTCCTCTCCATATTTAAAAGCAACAACTCCTCAGTAACACCAAAACCATTTGTCCTTTTATCTTATAGTGACAGCCCACCTTCTCATAACTCAGTGGTGGAAAGCTGGTTCAAATCTCACTACTGATAACTGGCTCAAAAAGTGCACAGTAATGGAAAAGCTTACTCATCATCTGTGTGGGCTTTGGGGACTAGCAGGTATCTGGTGGACCTTCATGACGTAGCTTAGTAATCACCCCTATCTCAATATAGTCCCCACAGAATATGAATTCATCTGGAAGCAACTAAAACTAATATTTCCCTCATTTGTTTTCCTCATCAATGACCTACCTTGCTTGTCTATTCCCCCCACCTTATTATTTTCTTTACAATTAGAAGTTAATGTTCTTTTCTTAGTTTTTTTTTTAAAATAAATGTGTATTATATATATTCAGGACTGTAGAATCTATATTTACGCTTTCTCTCACTGTCGTATACCTGCTATGTCCATGATGTGCATTTTTGCTTTGTTTGTTTTATTTTCTTTCTGTCTTTTGGAAATACGTATATTTTAGAATACACAACATTGAATTAAAATTTAAAAAGATCCTTCTGGACCAAGCCAAAATGCCACCTAGCGCACCATCCTGTTATCACAGATGCCTATGAACAGGACAGTGAGAGCACATTCTCCACCTGTTCGCTTTCTTCACATCAGGCATAATCACACAATCCAAGAATTATAGAGTAGGAAGGGACCCCCAGGGGTCATCCAGTCCAACCCCCTGCAATGCGGGGATCTCAGCTCAAGTATCCATGACAGATGGCCATCCAACCTCTGCTTAAAAACCTCCAGGGAAGGAGAGTCCAGGCCTATGGACACATTCAGATTTTTGAATGAGTATAGTGGGCACTGCTTCTCCCCTCTCTCCTGTATCTCCTTCCACCACGGACAGATAGAAAGATGGCAAGTGCATGCATAACCACCCTCTTCAGTTTCCGCAGGAATCCGAGTTAAAATTGGCTCAATAATAATAATAATAATAATAATAGCCATGAAAACCATATGAGAGTTGAAAAAGAAAATTGGAAACAGCATTCTCCTTCCAGCTTCCCCCTTCAGCTTTATGTACTTTTCAAGGGAGAAAAGGGTAATCAACTTTACTACTTCATGACTGAGGGGGCAATTAATTGGCAGGTAGAGGGGATTGCTCAAAGGAACGCCGTGGGTACTGGGAGAAGATGTAAAGGGTGCCACTTTGCCCATAGATGCTGTGCTGGTCGAGGTTCTACCCTAAAGACACTTCCATCAAGTGAAGTTAGGCCCTGAAATGCATTCGTTTGAGAGGTGGGAGAGTGTTTTCTCTGTGTCTTTCCTCAGGCTCTGAAACTCCTTGAAAGCCTGCTCAGTCTTCGTTCTGATACCTTTTCTCATCTGACTTTCTAGGCTATTGATGGGTTTTAATGGTCTCCCAGGCCCTTTTGCTTTTAAAATGGTACCTGCTGACCCTCCCACCCCATATATTTGTTTCATACGACCACTTGTATTGTTATGCCTTCATTGTTTTAATTGCATCTTTAACCACTGTTGAGTATTTTTAACTGAGAAATGGGACAAAAATGCTTTTGATATATAAACACGCCATGGGGCATTCTGTCTTTTATACTTTATGTCTATGAAAGTGTAGTCAACCTTGCAAAAGTTCCTATTGCTCTTCAAGTGTGCTCTGGACCAGTGTTTTTCAACCACTGTTCCGCGGCACACTAGTGTGCCGCGAGATGTTGCCTGGTGTTCCGAAGGGATCTTTGCGCGCCCCCCCTGCCCCATTCTCGGTGCAGGGCTGTAAATTCCTCCTGTCAAGCCACAGATGCAGCAGCAGCAGCGAAACCTTGCCGCTCTCCGCTCTCGCCGGGCTGCGGCGCTGTGCCCTGGCTTGCAGCCTTCGTGACATGCGGCAGCTCGTACTGCCGCTGCGACTGTTTCACCCCGGACTGCTTCGGATCCGGTGCGGCGTTTCCCGCTCTGCGCGCTGCTCTGGGGCGCCGCAGGGTGAGGCCGCCGGCGGAGCGCCTGTCCTGCAAGTCCCAGCCTCCACGGCCCGCCCGACGGAGGTCACCTTGTGTCCCAGGAGGGGAAGGGGGAGAGGTGGAAACTGCGTCCGTCCCGCCTATGCCCCAGCCAAGACAGGCGACGAAGCCTCGGGGGGGACGGACGCCTCTCCCTCCTCCCCGCGGTTCCGAAGTGGCGCAGCACTGCGGGGAAGGACCCTCGGGACTTTGGGGGGGGCACACCCCAGCTCCTGGGACCTTTGGCGGCGGGGAAAGACCCTCGACGAAAAGGTCCCAAGAGCTGCCCGCAGTAGCGAAGGTTGAGTTGCCTTCTTGGGCGTCGGGTCCAACCAACGACGGCAACGTGAAGTCGACAGCAGCCGCTTCTCCACGTCGCCAGCCCTGATCTTTCGGGCATGCGAGGCATGTGCACGTCCTCGCCACCCGCCTCCGCCCGCGTGGTTTCGCTAGCCTGGGGGTGGGGGAGTAATCGAGTGGAGCTGAGGTGCCCCCGAACTCGCGTCTTCTCCTTTCGCAAATGCGGCGCTTCGCTTGCCGAGAGTCGCGGCGGCACTTTGGGCATTTCTGCTCTTTGCACGCTCTGGGACTGGGCTGGGGAACTTTCGGGGTCCTTGCACCCTGGGAGACTCTGAGAAGGGGTCCCTTGGTAGAAATCCACTCAGGGGTAATTCCCCACCTGTGAATATGGGCTTTGGGCGAGCTGCAGTCACAGAATGGTAGAGTTGGAAGGGAGTCCCAGGGGTCATCAATAAAGTATTTTATAATTTTTCATATTTCTGTTTACTTACTATTTCATAATAAAGTAATTATAAAATACTTTCTTTGTGTTTATTTGATTCCTATTCAAGAGAATTACTTTATATATAGTCAATATAGGCACAGAGTTAAATTTTTTCACATTTTCTAATGGTGGTGTGCCTCGTGATTTTTTCCATGAAACAAGTGTGCCTTTGCCCAAAAAAGGTTGAAAAACACTGCTCTGGACTATTTATTCATGGGTGTGTTTAAAAAGAAGAAAAAAAAGGGGGGGAGAATAGGGGACAGAATATCAAAAGTTCTACCACTGGTTCTCTAACCAACACTTTTTCACCTCCACTGGGATAGTTTTTCACAATTCAAACCTCTAAGCATATTGTAGACAGCTGGCTTCTTAGAAAAAAAACCAGAGTCAAAGTTTACCTTCTCCCTCCAGCCAAAATATGTCAGGTCTCCACCTGAAGCCACAGAGGGCCAGAACTCCTTAATGGCTTTCAAATCAAGTGTGCATGCAAAGGGCGTGACAAAACTGTTCGCTGGGGAAAGCACACGCACATTGCAATGCTGACTTTTCATTGCAAAGCAATGTTCACCTTCCTGACCTACATGTAGATTTTTTCCTTTTTAGGGCTTAAAGGGATAGTTTTTTTAAAAAAGCTCTCTCCCCACCACCACCACCTTTCTCTCTACTGTTTTGAAGGGGAAAACCAGAATATAATTAAGTCTAGAATTTCTCATGATGCATTTATATTAAATGAACATTGTGAGGCTAGCTCTGTGTCTCCTCACATTCTCTCCCCCCTCCCACTTAATTTGCAGCTCGGTTTGGAATCAGGAAGCCCAGGACACCCTGACGAGTCCAGTTCAAAGGGCCACTGTTTTAGATCAGAATTTCATGCATCTGAAGAGTTCTCAGGTTTCATGATATCAAAAGCTGGGGACACTTTTGATATTCAACACATCTCTGGGCTGGAAAAAATCTGATGTGATGATCCAGCAAAGCATTGTAATAGGAGTGCACCCCACCTGTACCCCATCTGCACCCCACTATCACCCCAATGAACAGAGAGGGGACCCCCAGAACCCAGGTCCAAGGCAAGGCCACCTGGAGGGAGAGAGAGCCATGTTGATCCATTTCTTTCCGGAAGCAGAAGGGCAGGTTGGGGGGGGGGGAACGGACAGCGACAATCCTGATGTTCAGATGCAAATCTGACCGCTCATTATCTGATCACATCTCCGCACCCCACCCATGCCTATCGCCTGCAGCTGGATTAGCCTCTCCACCCAGCCTCTTGACCATTTGCATAATCTAAACCCATCAGCCAGACCCGCGCCACCTGTTGGGTCTACTACCAAAGCAGCAAGAATTAAACATCGAGACGTCAACTATAAACAAGGACAACCACCTTTATTCATAACAAAAGCATGGACATTTGCAATTCAGGAAATTCCAATCGCCGGCTCCACCCTGCATACAGAGATATACAGGACTGTTATCTAGTCAAAGGATGGACAGGAAAAAGCACTCAACCACCATTGTCAAATCCAATCACACAGTAAAATGTACTTACCTTATGTAAAATCCCTTTTTCCCGCTCTTTTCGTGTCATTGACTTGTATGGAAACAGAAATGTATATAAGTCTCCTTGTACCCTAAGTCGGGGTTCTCTGTTCGTCTGGGGAACCTCTGTTGCAACAGATCTTGGAATAAATGGGAAGGCTACGCTTTGCTTTTTCAGCTACGGTTCGTCTCTGTCATTTCAGCGTAAGTGGGAGGCTCTGCAAATTACGGGGTTCTCCCCAGGGTAAAAAATTCCGGAACTCCCCCTTGGGAAACGGGCCCTATTTTCTCCTTATTATAGTTTAATTGGCTTACAACAATTGGCAACCAACGAAGGGACCCAAGTTTTCCGGCGATCTGAGGGGTCTGGGGACGAGGGAGCTCAGCGCGCACCCAGCCTTTTTGCAGGGAGAGCTTTCCCCCGCCCCGGGAACCAGGATCTCCGGCAGTAATTTGGAGTTCCAGCGGGACGCACCGAAGCAAAGCAACGCAACCGGGAAGGAAGTTTGTTTTTTGTTTTTCCTTTTTTTTCGTTAATTTGCAGGTTAAGAAACCCGGGAAGCCATCGAGAGAGCGCTAAGTGAGTATAAGGGACACGGTGTAAGGGGTGGATAAGTGACCGCAGCAACGAAAAATTCTGTTCTATCCCTTTTCTTTCCCTTCGCTCGGACTTTTGGTTAACAGCATAGCTGTAGGGCAGGGTGATAAAGCAGAACCAAAGTCCTGGGGTACAGTGCTCACGTCCAAAACGTGGCAACTGACCCGGTCCACTCTGACTCTCTTGTCAAAATTTACTATGTTTCCTCTTTAAATCTGACGGGCTGCTGTCAGAACGCAAGGTTGCCTTTTCCTTTCACAAATTCTATCCTGGGCTTACCGCTTCGGCATTGCACATGCAAGCGTTCGAAGGCAGGTAGTCCTTTTCCTTAGTTTGTAAGAGGCAGGAACGTTGCTGTCGGACCCTCAGCAATTATTATTGACACTAGTAAGGGGGGTCTCGAAGGTACTTGATCGCACCACAGCCTAGTAGCTAGAGGCCAACGGCTGGCCACCTAGTAGTTAGCGCAGACGAACGGTAGGCAGATCACAGCCGGGGGCTGTGGGATCTAGAAGATCCGGGAGAAACGTGTCCCAGGATAGAGGGTTCTCCTAACCCGACTGCAGGATAAAAGGTCAGACCACACTTTTAGATAATGGGTGCACCCCAATCCAAGGAATTCCTTTCCCAGACTCCTGGTCAGAACAAAGCCCATCTGGCTTGGTCCTGGCTGGAACTCTGAGTCAGTTCTCTCCAATTTCTACTTTAAAATTGACATGACCAACTTATAAAATTGCAATTGGTACAGGATGAAGAAAAATGAAGGGTTGTAACTGTGGAAATGTTTGCTCAAACTTTGAAATTGGTCCTTTAAAGGAGGCTCATAAAACCACTTCATGTGGGACTTTCCCACTAACTTCGCTTAATGAAACAGGAAGTGAGCCAACTCCTTTATGGAAATATATGTTTACATGTTACATGTCTGTTATGTGTGTTGTCTGTTATACATGTGAGTCTGTTCCTTGTGTCTGTCATTTTGTTTTCCTTGTGTAACTTCAGTGAGTTTTAAAAGGCCAGAGAGAAACCCCCCCCCCAAATATTATACAGTCTGAGAGCCTGTATGTTAGAGATCTTTGTTTTCCTTGAAGTAAATAAGAGAAGTAATCAAGGTTTAGAAAATGCAAGCTTGCTTAAATAATCTTATGTAAGTGATGGAATTTGTGTGTAAATGTTTTTTTTTTTTGTTTTAAGGAGGCTGTAGAAAAGGGAGATTTGTAACTTTGAATTTTTATATAAAACTTTGAACTTGTGAACTCAGTGTTCAATACACAATTTTTTCTGCTGCAGAAGTCTAAAGTTTTACAAGATGAATTGCAGTGTCTGATTTTCATCAGCCTTAAGCCTTAAAAAAAAAAGGTTTTCTTTGTTCTGTCTGAGCTTTTCCTTCCCCATCGAAAAAGGGGGGGATTTTTGCTAAAGGTACCCCCCATCTCACTTTCCTATGTATGGTTGTTTTAAATCTTAATTTGCTGCTAATACATTGGTTCACTAGGCTTCAAGAAAATTGTTCACTTTTACCTTCTTAAAAAAAACCACTTCTATCAAATCTATGGCTGTTTTATTATTTGTAGGTGGTTATATCAACTCTTGAATTAGTATTCCTTATAAAAGACTATCTCCCTATCAAATCTTAGGAAAACCGTCTGTTCACTTGTATCTTAAAAAAAAAAAAAAATCTCTAAGAACTTGCCATCTCTAGTCTAAGGAAAAATCCTCAATCAAATTATCTTAAAGTCTGCTAAAGGGTTCTGTATAAAGATGGTACTTTTCTTTTGCTTTTAGTACACGTGTACTTGCATGATAGTTGTGTCTGTATATAAGAATGTGTTTCTGGTAGTACAAATCTTGTGAACCTTGTATTTTAGGGGGTTGGACTAGATGACCTCAGGGTACATTCAACTCCCACTTTATAACTATGTGGAAGGCCATGTGTCTGCAAGCATTGGAGGGTAATTTTTAAATCCTGGTGTGGTGGTGGGTTGAAATTCAACCCAGCTTTCAGAGTTGAGAGTAGAGTGCTGTGTTTTGTTTTATAAAAGGAGTGATTACCAATTCACCTATTTTAAGTTTTAAAGTTTAAGCACATACAAGAGCCTTGAAGAGCCATTTTCCCATACATGAGGGAGCAGAGAATTTAGTCTGCCTTGGCTAAAATCACTGTGAATATTTGGATTTTATTCATTCTGACTCTGGCCATTTTTACTCATATATAAGGGAGCAGGTATTCTGCTAAATGACCAGAGGGGGCGCACACAAAATGATAGCCCACATACTCAAGTAGACTAATCAATGAGCCTTCACCATTTTCTCCTGTAAATAAAGGGCAGAATAATTTTGTCTGCAAATGGTACAATTGAGAATAGAAACCTGCACCCCAATTTCCTGTAGATAAAGGAGGCATAGCTCCCAATTTATTTTGCCTGGGGTATGATATGTTTATTTGGTACAGTAAACACGATCAGTGCCGAGACTTCATTAGGAATTTAATTTGACCAATCTTTAGTGCTGGTTTTGTGAAAGCGTAAATTGCTGGGTTTCTGTTTAAAATCTAAACCTACTCTTTCAAAGTCTCCTCACCCTTCCCTTCCTTTATAAAAAAAATAATTTAGCCAAGGGATGCAACTCTTTCAAATGGTACAATAGGTTTCTAAATCATGAACTCTGTACATGCACAGAGGCTACTGACAAAGCTTATCCCTGCAAGGAGATTGCTCCAGGGCCCCCCTGAATAACAATAAAAGAATTAAGTATTGGGGCTTTAAAATCCTAACATGCCAAATTATTTCCACAGGTAAAAATGAGAGTGCTCTCTTCAGGAGCTTATTTTTCTTTTCTTTTCTTTTTTGAGAAAAGGGGGGAGTTGAATTGTAAGGACATTTTTCTTTTCTTTTGACCAAGATTCTGTGCCCTAGGATTGAAAGGATGTAAAAGCAGCCAGAATGGTCTCAAAATCACATGAGTTCCTCAAAGACATCCAACTGCTGTTGAATTAATAATTGTATGTTGTGTATATTATGTGTTATTATGTAGGAATGCTGAAATGTGTCTGATAGTGTGTTCTTTTTGTGTTTAATTGTTTTGTTTTTATGTTTAATGTATAGCGTATTGCCATGCATTTTATGTTTCAATAGATCAGGCTATTGCATAGTCCAGTATTTAGGTTAGACCAATTTATGACCACATTTCCTTGACCCACTGGATACTCCAACCTCATCTACACATTTATGATTGTTTGAATCATTTACCAAGAAGAAACTTCGAAATCCAAAACAAAAAACAAAACCCCAGATACATGAAGGTGTTTATGCTTTGATTTTGCAGGAATGTTTCCTTATATGTTAAATTATTATTTGGACCACTGCCTTTTAGAATGGTTTTTCACAGATTGGTTTGGAACGTGAACCATGGGCATGTATAAATTTTAATTGGACTTCATTTGAATTGGACAATTGTATCCAAGGTGTTGAATTATGGTGCTGGAGGAGACTCTTGAAAGTCCCATGGACTGCAAGAAGATCAAACCTATCCATTCTCAAAGAAATCAGCCCTGAGTACTCACTAGAAGGACAGATCCTGAAGTTGAGGCTCCAGTACTTTGGCCACCTCATGAGAAGAGAAGACTCCCTAGAAAAGACCCTGATGTTGGGAAAGATGGAGGGCACAAGGAGAAGGGGACGACAGAGGATGAGATGGTTGGACAGTGTTCTTGAAGCTACTAACATGAGTTTGGCCAAACTGCGAGAGGCAGTGAAGGATAGGCGTGCCTGGCGTGCTCTGGTCCATGGGGTCACGAAGAGTCGGACACGACTGAACGACTGAACAACAACAACAACAAATCCAAGGTGTCATTGGCTTACGTCCCTATAAATAGCAAGAGCGCAGGCCCACCCCTTTGAGAGCAGAACCAAAGCCACAGAGGCCCAAGGATGGGCAGGATGGGGCATTTTCTCTCCAGGGAGTGTCACACCTAACCACATGGGGTTAAAAGGCTTTAGGTCAAGTCAATGCAAGCCCTTACACCAGGGATGCATGTATGGGTGTTGCTGTGGCATGCTGAAGGTCAAAAGACCATAGGACAGCTAGCTTTGACACCTGGAAACACACACAAAAAAGACAGGAACAAAACAAACTGCATTTTCAGTCACTGGTGGACCTTCCTGGTAAATAAAGCATAGACCACTAGGGAGAAAATGTTTATCCCAAAGTGCTAGAATACCACAAGTAACAAGGCGGAGCTTGTAAGGTCATCGGGGCAGAGTGTTGTTCTTATGTGACCGGCCAGACCTTTAACATTTCAGCCCACCTCAGTGCCATCGCCTCCCTCACCGGTAACCTCCAAGATATCCTACATGAAGGTATTTCTGATCGGGATCTTTGGTCATGGCTCCCTAATTCCTCATGGATACATGAGACCGTAAAGGGGTTCATTTTTATTGCTGCCTCTTTGATTGCCATCGCTGTTTTCCTCTGTTGCTGCTTACAATGTTTTCCTGCTATAATGCGCTCGGCACGACCCTCCCCTATTCCCATCCAGGCTCCCTTGATGCAGCCCCGGGGAGCCCCTGTGTCCATCCCCATGTACCACTTAGGGGGAGGTGTGTATTCAACAAAGGATGTGCGGCAATAATTTTGTACCAAAATTAAGCCGCAGAGAGGGGAATGTAATAGGAGTGCACCCCACCTGTACCCCATCTGCACCCCACTATCACCCCAATGAACAGAGAGGGGACCCCCAGAACCCAGGTCCAAGGCAAGGCCACCTGGAGGGAGAGAGAGCCATGTTGATCCATTTCTTTCCGGAAGCAGAAGGGCAGGTTGGGGGGGGGGGAACGGACAGCGACAATCCTGATGTTCAGATGCAAATCTGACCGCTCATTATCTGATCACATCTCCGCACCCCACCCATGCCTATCGCCTGCAGCTGGATTAGCCTCTCCACCCAGCCTCTTGACCATTTGCATAATCTAAACCCATCAGCCAGACCCGCGCCACCTGTTGGGTCTACTACCAAAGCAGCAAGAATTAAACATCGAGACGTCAACTATAAACAAGGACAACCACCTTTATTCATAACAAAAGCATGGACATTTGCAATTCAGGAAATTCCAATCGCCGGCTCCACCCTGCATACAGAGATATACAGGACTGTTATCTAGTCAAAGGATGGACAGGAAAAAGCACTCAACCACCATTGTCAAATCCAATCACACAGTAAAATGTACTTACCTTATGTAAAATCCCTTTTTCCCGCTCTTTTCGTGTCATTGACTTGTATGGAAACAGAAATGTATATAAGTCTCCTTGTACCCTAAGTCGGGGTTCTCTGTTCGTCTGGGGAACCTCTGTTGCAACAGATCTTGGAATAAATGGGAAGGCTACGCTTTGCTTTTTCAGCTACGGTTCGTCTCTGTCATTTCAGCGTAAGTGGGAGGCTCTGCAAATTACGGGGTTCTCCCCAGGGTAAAAAATTCCGGAACTCCCCCTTGGGAAACGGGCCCTATTTTCTCCTTATTATAGTTTAATTGGCTTACAACAGCATTAACCTATTTATTTATTTGTTTAAAGTCCCCAGCCCCCTTCCTGTCCTCAAGCTTACCATCTACAATAGGGGTGGGAATCTGTAACCTTTACAGAGCCGTCTCATTCATAGGGGCAGGTGGCGCGGTGCGCCAGGGCGCCAGGCCCCCCAGGGGCGCCCCCGCGAGCCCGCCGGCATACCGGGCGCCCCCTCCCCAACCTGCCCCCGCCCCTATGGGGCGGGGGATGAGGGGCCTGGCACTGCAAGCCGGCCACCCTCCGGCGCCCCAGCTGGAGCGCTGGGAAGGGCGCGCAAAGCCCCGCGCTGCTCCAGCGCCACGTCCATCATCCCCCGAGGGGCGGCCAGCGCGGGAGGGAGGTGGGCGAGTGGGGGATGGGGGCGTGGCGCTGCAAGCCGGCCACCCTCCGGAGCCCCAGCTGGAGTGCTGGGAAGGGCGCGCAAAGCTCCGCGCCGCTCCAGCGCCACGCCCCTCATCCCCCGCTCGCCCGCCTCCCTCCCGCGCTGGCCGCCCCTCGGGGGATGATGGACGTGGCGCTGGAGCAGCGTGGGGCTTTGCGCGCCCTTCCCAGCGCTCCAGCTGGGGCGCCGGAGGGTGGCCGGCTTGCAGCGCCACGCCCCCATCCCCCGCTCGCCCACCCCCCCCTCCCGAGGGGCGGCCAGCGCGGGAGGGAGGTGGGCGGAGAGGCGGCCCACCGGGGGCGCCGAGGGATCGTCGCGCCAGGGCGCACGATCCCTTTGAGACGGCCCTGAACCTTTAATATGTTGCTGGACACATAATTGCCATCAGATTATGTGAGTTGGAAGCCAGAGACACCAGGAAGGCCACAGATATTGCACAACACCTCCCATGTATACCACAAAGGTTAGGGGGGAGGGAGAGGGAAGGATAATTCAGGAACTACTTAATAGTTAATAGCTAAAGCATTGTGCAGCCCTAGATAGCACAAGCACACAACAAGGAATCCTGACGTCACACGGTCCCAGTGAACTTTGAGGAGGAATGCCCCATCCTTGAAAATTTCGGGGGGGGGGCACTTGTTTCCTGCCCCTTGAACGGCATGAACACACCATGGGTCATGACCATGCGTCATGATTATGTCATAGGGCCCTAGGGAAATATGAGGGAAATTATGGGAGGCTCTCAGACCACAACCCCCTAGAGCACACCACAGGGAGTGCTCATGTTGCATGATCCCAGGGAAATTTGAGAGGGCACCATTGGAAAAAAAAATCTGGGCCACCCCCTTGAAAATGTTGGGGCCCTTGCCCCCCACCCTTTATATGACACAAGCACACCATAGGGTATGCTGAAATTGCATGACCCCAAGGAATTTTAAGGGGGGCCTTCAACATTTTGGGGGCCTCAGCCCATGCCCCCCTAGATGGCATGAGCACACCATGGGGTGTGCTGAAATTGCATGACCCCAGGGAATTTTAAGGGGGGCCTTCAACATTTTGGGGGCCTCAGCCCATGCCCCCCTAGATGGCATGAGCACACCATGGGGTGTGCTGAAATTGCATGACCCCAGGGAATTTTAAGGGGGGCCTTCAACATTTTGGGGGCCTCAGCCCATGCCCCCCTAGATGGCATGAGCACACCATGGGGTGTGCTGAAATTGCATGACCCCAGGGAATTTTAAGGGGGGCCTTCAACATTTTGGGGGCCTCAGCCCATGCCCCCCTAGATGGCATGAGCACACCATGGGGTGTGCTGACATCACACAGCCCCAGGAAATTTTGAGGGGGCACCCCCTTGAAAACTTGGGGTCCTTGCCCTCCCCATTCTGTATATGGCACAGGCACACCATGGGGGTGTGCTGACATTGTGTGATCCCAGAGAATTTTGAGGGGGCCCACGCCTATTGAAAATTTTGGGAGTATTGTACCTTGGTCCGTGACCCCCTTGATGGCACGCGCACACCCTAGGGAGTGTTAATGTCTCACTGTCCCAGGGAATTTTGAAGGGGCCCACCCCCCTTTTAAAATTTCGGGAGCCCTCAGCCCTTTGCCACCATAGACTGTGCAGTCATACCACAGGGCATGCTGATGTCAGGCCTCTGGATTTCCCTCCCGCATAGATGCTGTATTGGGTCCCTAGTCAGCAGGTGGAGATCTAGTCAAGATTAGGAGAAGCTGAGTAAAGACACAGCTGTTGAAAATTAAGCTTTGGGTTATTTAAGGAGGAGGAGGAGGAGGAAGGGGTGAGGCATACAGAACTTGGCTGGGAGTGGGATTTGTGGGGATGGTGGGCTACAGGGTGAGGTTTGGGGCTGGAGCTGCAGCAAGAAACTGCTAGGGCGTGTTCCTTGGGGGAAGAGTTTGTGATGTATCACTGGGGAAAGTGTGCTTTAAAAATCCTTTTTAAAAAGTTTTTATTTATTTATTGACAGAAATAATATCCATTATAAATGTATTTTTATAATATACTGAGATAAAACAGCTACTTAAGCTAAGAAAGAGCAAAGTCAGAAGGAGGCAAATACAAGAAAAAGAGAAAACAAAAGTAGAAAACAAAAGGGAAAGGGGGGGAAAAACTAAAGGAAGAGACTAGAATAAAAGGACTTCTGGGTCTCAGTAGCTACATATGATACTCACTTTTTAAAACATTCTACCTTCTATAAACCAGTTTTTTTAAAAGTCTTCAAATTCAGATACTGCAAGTTCATTTTCTCTTTCACACAAAAGGCCATAGGAAACTTCAAATCCCTAACAAATGCTACTAATGATTTTTATCTAATTAAACATGTTAGCTTAGCCATCTCAGGCAATGTGGGGGTAAAACTCCTTTGGTTGTAGGTTTTTTTTTTATTTTTTATTGTTTTTGCTGCAACAAGGGAAGGGCTCGGAGCAAGGTCATTGAGGCTTTTCCCAATGCATGAAATTCAGAAGCTTTATAAACAAACATTGCAGTTCAACATTAGCTTAAACACATTCCTACTTTCATCTCGAGTTCCCCCCACCTTTCTTCAACCCACCCCCCAAAAAGCTTTCAGACTACCCAAAAAGGATTAGCAAAGAGCAATGAGATTGTAAACTACCTTTGTGTGTGTGTGGGGGGGGAATTGTTTATTTAAACAAAATGTTAAGTAGGTACAAATATTATGTCTGCTTTTGTATTACATAAAAACCAAATATTAATACTTTTATAGTAGCAAAAAGCAGTTTTGCATAGCCTATTGCATTTAGGCAGTATTCAAGCTTAAGCTTTAGGCCCAGACCAAAAATTTCATAACCAATGTTTCCAAATGATTGTGAAAACAGTTCCCATGATTGTTTGCTAATATAAGGTATAGTCAAAAATGTTAAATACTTAAGATGCAACCAGTTTACATTCCTTTATAGTAATTTTAAATTGGAATAAAGCTATTTCACAAAATGCTAGACAGAGGGTCCACTATCATGGTTCCATTTTTCTACATTGGGATCCCAAATAATATGTAGGTTATGCTTCTATCTACAATAGTAATGGAGAATCTAATATTTTTTTGGATGCTGTTGGGATTAAGTGCCACCAGAATGAGGCCCCAAGTTAGCAAGTGGAGGATAGCTGGAGAAAGACACAGCTGTTGAAAACAAGGCTTCAGCATTCTTACAGAGGAGAAAAGGGCGAGGCAGAAAGGCTTTTTGATTTTCTTTCACCCATAGAAGCCCAGCAAATACATATATATGTGGATAAATACCCTCTGTGCTTTATTTCACACAACCTTGCCTTTACTTGATAAGTGTAATTGTCACATGAAAGTGGTAGGGTGTGGGTGAGAAGGCAAAACCTGTTTACATCCCAGGGGGAAAAAATGACTTGGGTATCTATCACCCATTTTCTGACTTCCTTCTACACTTGACCAGATGTACCCTCTTCGGCTGTGTCTCTTTCCAGCCAGGGAAATGTTAATGCAATTTTGACTGTAAACAGAGTCAGGTACAGCTGTCCCCATGATCATAGTTGGAAGAAAATTACATCTGTGTCCACAGAAATGCCTGCCAGTGTTTCAATCAGTAGTTCAGTTCATGCTTACATGCCCACATGTGATTTCAGCTGAAGTCTGCTTATGTGCTAGGGAAATTAAGCAGGCAAACATTTGGCAGCATCTCGCCATGCACTCATAATGTACGGTACTTCCAGTATGTAGGATGGTTCAGTTAAGAGAGATGTGATGTTTTGCATAGCTTTCAGCTTTTCCATTTTCTTGCGAGTAATCCTATTCAGAATAAGGGACTTTCCCTTTAAAAAGGGGGGAAATCGACAGCTTATGGATGTTTCGTTTCTCTGTGCCAAGTAACTCTGCAGCATCACAAGCAAGTTCCCCAGAGGTTGCAAAACTTGACACAAACATTCCATAAGCCCCTCTGCTTCCCAAAAGGCTAAACTGTGCTCTCTCCTCTCTCTTTTTGCTCATTGTTAGTGCCCTCGCGTATGCATCTTGCTTTGTTGGGTTGCCAGGCTCCATAGCATGCTATATTTTTTCATTTTCAGCTAGCTGGCACTTACCACTTTGTCTGTTCCCTAAGATTGCCCTCCCCCCCTACAACTTTGAAACGTGTCATTCATTGAATAAATGAGGGAGATGGGATGGGGTGGAGGAAGCTAGCACAAAACTGCAGACAAACTTAGCAGGTCTGACAGCAAAAACCCTCAGTCTTGTCAAGTTTGTTCAGAAATTCATCTCTGCTGCTACCCTTGATAAAACCTGGATTACTTGACTATGCCAGTCCAGAGAACACCAGGCTGTTTCCAAGTGAGTTTTAGGAACACAGGAAACTGTTTTATACCAGGTCAGCTGCTTCGTCCATCAAGCACAGTGTTGTCTATTCTGACTGGCAGCACCTCTCCAAGGTGTCAAGCAGAAGTCTTTTCAATCAGTTGCTATCTGATCTTCTTAACAGGAAATGCCAAGATTTCAGTCTGGGACCTTAAACATGCAGTGTATGTGCTCTGCCTCTGAGATTATGGTCTCTTCTTTGAAAGCAGATAACTTGTGTAGCAGCTGTACACCATTAGTTGCGGGTACTTAAAGGGGCTCACAGGGCTCAAGTTTATTGTTTCTTCAACACCAAGCTGCAATCTATTCTGAATTGTGTGTAGAGGTCCCCAAGACCACCCCCAAATAACTCACACAGCACACAGGAATTTTGTTTAAGGTTATTGGCATAATTTTGGCCACAACTTTTTTATTAAATTGCAAAATGTGAGTGGTTGCTTAGGCATTGGTTCGACTATCAGTCCCACCCAGGGGACAGGCTGACTTCCGCCCGCTTATTGGAAGTCAGCAAAGGGAAAACACATTGGGGAGAGAATTGGGGTCGGGGTGGCCAGGACCCTCACCTCTCCCCTAATGTTCCCAGGGGCTCTTGCGTGGCCCTAGCCCCTGACCAGGGGAACGGACAAAAGCATGGAGAGCCCCTGGATTCCTTTAACGGAATTCCCCGCACAGCAGCGGCATTGGAGGGGCAGGCACAGCCAACCACTTCCCCTCCACCAACCAACGTAAGAACCAATGCCTAACCGCCAACCTTACAATTTGTGACTAATTGCTACGCAGTAGACGAAAACCAAGTGGCAACAGCCAATCAGCCAGATGGAAAATTCCTACCAGGCCCCTGCCTTAAAGCAGACACTATTTTGCTAGTGTTTACTTTGCAAAGGAAGCCTCCTACTTGAAGAACTATGGCAAGGCAGCCAACAAGAAAGTGTTTGGTGTCGACTGGTAGCTATTGGAGAGGTAGCTCAAAGCTTAGGTGGTGTACCCCCAGTTAAACTCCTGCATAGTTTGCATCTGTGACCCAAGCATTTTTGTTATCTTCAGGAGCTGCCAGTAGTATCCACACTTCCTGATTCGCTCCAAGGAAGTGAGCACACTTGTGGCTGTGGAAGTGTGAGAAGAGCTTCGCCTCCTCTACATCTTGTCTATTTTGACTATCTCTGCATTTGGATAGAATTCAGGTACAAAAAGAAATGTCCCTACAGCAGGACAAAGCAGGACATGAAAAAGAAAGAGTTAGTCTTAAAACACAGATTATATGTGTGTGTGTATGTGTGTGTGTGTGTGTGTGTGACAACCCCCCCCCCCATTTTTTAAATTAAGCTTATTTTGCTCCTGATGCAGATTTTAACTCTACTTTTTAAACTTCACTTTTTGATGAGCTTTGTTTTTATATATATAAAAAAGACTATAGCTCACTGCAAAAATGAAATAAAAATGGCACCAGGTCAGACTAAGATACAGAGTATGAGAAAAAACCTGTCGCTATGAGTTCTGCCTTCCTTTTGGTCCCTTTCCAGATAAATATATGTAGGTGAGGAAACTGGCTGTTGTTGCTCAGCCTATGTACTTAAATAGTTGCCATCCAAGTCATCTATGATTTTTTTTTAAATTAAAAATACCCATGCAATGGAAATAGTTGGACAGATGAAATAGAGCTGGTCATTCCTCCCCATTAGCACTCCCCACTTTTTCTTCCTTCCTTCACCTAATTACTAAGTGTAATTGTCACTGATGTGACAATTGAATCTTGATGGTTAAGTCCCTCCATTGATGGAAGAATCTTTGATCTAGCACAGGCATAGGCAACCTTCGGCTCTCCAGATGTTTTGGACTACAATTCCCATCATCACTGATCCTGTTAGCTAGGGATCATGGGAGTTGTAGGCCAAAACATCTGGAGAGCCGAAGGTTGCCTATGCCTGATCTAGCAGATGCCTCCACTAGCAGAGGGAAGACAATTCTCCCTTCCTTCTGTAGCCCCACCCCCACCCCCATCCAACTCTCATCTGCTCAAGGGAGTGGGGGGGAACTTCAAGAGTGAAGTGGCAGGTGTCTGCAGGAGAAAGGAGAGATTTGCTAAAATATAAAGTCCCTCCATTTCAGTTCATGGAGCCTCCATTGGCTCAGACTGTTTCATCAGCAGAGAGGAACCATGCTCAACCAACCAATTCTACCAATTCAGTTCACGGCCTTACATTTTTATTTTTATTTCCTTGTCCCATTATTAAAAAAAAAGGTTTTCAGGAACTCCTCAGAAAGTATTGTATGCCAGAATGTCACCAAGTGTGCTGTTAGGCTCTGTCCAAGAATATACTATCACAATGTGGAAGTTGCCTTTACCTTTTGATGGTAGTAAGCTTGAAAATAGAAAATATTTTAAATGTTACATGTTTGGAAACTAAGTAAATTTCTATATAAGACGTATCTGTAAAAATGAACTGAATATATTCAATGGACCATTTATACATTTCTGAGTTTATCTTGCTAGTTTAATAAAGTTCCCATTTATGGGGGTTTGTGCAAAAAAAAAAAACAAAAAAAAAAAAAAACCCGACTTCCTGGCAGGTGAGGCGAAGATGGAGAGGGAAGGGGAAAGATTTGACATTATCCATTTGCATACTGCAGGGCATCCTAACAGGTTTCCAAACAAATATACCAGATTTTTCGCCCCCTTTTTTTGAGGATCAGCTAACAGTTTTGCAGCTTTTTTTGCAAAGGGGGAAAAGCAAAGCTCCTTTTGCAAAGGGGGAAAAGCAAAGAGGAAAAGCCCCATTTTTATGGGGTTCAACTCACATTTCTGAAAAATCTTAAAGAAAGGGAGCCGTTTCTACTGTTTCTAGACAGATAATCTAATCAGTCAGTCACATGTCCTGGGGAAACAAGAAGAAGAAGGAGT
This sequence comes from Lacerta agilis, assembly GCF_009819535.1. NCBI lineage: Eukaryota > Metazoa > Chordata > Lepidosauria > Squamata > Lacertidae > Lacerta > Lacerta agilis. Next base: position 11,697,072 of record NC_046329.1, read on the forward strand.
TTGGATTTGATATCCCGCTTTTCACTACCCGAAGGAGTCTCAAAGCGGCTAACATTCTCCTTTCCCTTCCTCCCCACAACAAACACTCGGTGAGGTGAGTGGGGCTGAGAGACTTCAGAGAAGTGTGACTAGCCCAAGGTCACCCAGCAGCTGCATGTGGAGGAGCGGAGACGCAAACCCGGTTCCCCAGATTACGAGTCCACCGCTCTAAACCACTACACCACACTGGCTCTCCCCTTGAGCTCGCCCCCAGAGAGAAAGGAGGCCAGCACCTCTGCACCCAGTTCGAGGCAACACACGTACTTCTGATGGCAGAGACCTTTGGTTCGGGCCGGGATCTTCCGTTGCTCTCCACCAGAGTGGACTGCAAAACCTCGTGAGGGTCTAGAGGAGGGGAGGAAAACCCAATTACAACTGTTGTAAACCGCTGTGGTTTTTTATTAAAAAGGCTGATATATAAACAACCCCAGTTTGAGCGGCAAGCGTGCCACAGTGTTTAGAGGGTCGGACTAGGACTTGGGAGAGACCAGGGTCTGAATCCCCACTCGGCCACAAAGCTCGCTGGGTGCAACCCTAAGGGCTAGTCACTGCCTCTCAGCCTAGGCTATCTCACAGGGCTGGTGCAGGGATTATTTTGAGTAGGGGGTACAGCCACATACACAACCTTGAGTGGGACACGAGTGGCGCTGTGGTCTAAACCAGTGAGCCTCTTGGGCTTGCCGATCAGAAGGTCGGCAGTTCGAATCCCTGCAATGACGGGGTGAGCTCCCGTTGCTCTGTCCCAGCTCCTGCCAACCCAGCAAGTCAAAAGCATGCCAGTGCAAGTGGATAAACAGGTACTGCTGCGGCGGGAAGGTAACCGGCATTTCCGTGTGCTGCTCTGGTTTCTACCATGTGCCAGAAGTGGTTTAGTCCTGCTGGCCACATGACCCGGAAAGCTGTCTTTGGACAAACACTGGCTCCCTTGGCCTGAAAGCGAAATGAGCGCCGCAACCCCAGAGTCGCCTTGGCTTGGACTTAATTGTCCAGGGGTCGTTTACCTTTACCTTGCTACTAACCAGGGCAGGCGATCGGAAAGATGCTGATTTATGCAGACACGTCTTCTAAGAGCCAGTTGCATACCGAAAGCGATGGGCACGTCTTGTATTCCAGGAGGGAATTACCAACCCAGATCGCCTTCTCGACAAATTTAACCATAGGTCCATAGTTTTCAAACCATGTCTGAAGGAACCCCACCATTGTGTGAACTTGCCCCTGAGAAAGGCAGGTCCACCCCAGGGAGCCCCTTCAAGGTGCTTGACCCCCCCCCCAAACTCACCAGCTGTGGCTTTGGCAGCGGCCTGGAAAACAAGAGTAAGACACGGCAAGTTAGGCATGTGCTGTTATGTCATGGTTGGGGAGTGTGAGTGTTTCAGCACACTCCAGCAACTGGACAAATCAAAATAAAGAGGTGAACACCTCTCCCCACACCCACCCCAAGCACGGCATTTATTTCAAGGATTATTATTATTTATTACATTTATAAACTGCCCTTGGTCATAAGACCTCAGGGTGGCTCACAGAGCAAAACGCAGGGTAAAAAACAAATTATCAATTAAAACAAAACAGCAAAACAATGCTGGCCCCCTTCTCACGGACACATTTAAAAGCCTGTAGAATATTAATCAGCCCAAGGCCTGGCTGAAGAGAAACATTTTCACCACGAGTCTAAAAATCTATAATAAAGGCACCAGGCAAACCTCCTGGGAGAAGAGCAATCCACAAACGGGGAGCCACAACCCATTTATTAGCTATTATTTTATTTTACCAACAGCAAGTAACACACAAACCTAAAGCGGAAACGCCAAAAAGAGGAATTTCACATCCAAATCTCACCTTTCCAGTTCCTTTTCGATAGTCTAGGTATCGCGAGGGCACGATTCTTCCCCCTAAGGAGGCAGAAAGGAGGCAAAAGAGAAAAAGCGTGACACGGGAAGAGGAAAGGTGCCTCTGAGCATGTCAGGAGCGGCTTTTCCAAAGACTGTGGCAGGAGGGGGGCAAAGTGCCTCCCCTCTCCAGAACGGCAGCAAGCACATGCAGAGTTCCTCTTGCTCCTGTAGGGGCCCTTGCCCTCCCCAATCGGCATAGTTGGGGGGGCACCTGCCCACCCAAAATCAATAGAAATACTCAACTAGCTGCGACTTTGCCCTTTGCCACCATAGACTGTGCAGTCATACCACAGGGCATGCTGATGTCAGGCCTCTGGATTTCCCTCCCGCATAGATGCTGTATTGGGTCCCTAGTCAGCAGGTGGAGATCTAGTCAAGATTAGGAGAAGCTGAGTAAAGACACAGCTGCTGAAAATTAAGCTTTGGGTTATTTAAGGAGGAGGAGGAGGAAGGGGTGAGGCATACAGAACTTGGCTGGGAGTGGGATTTGTGGGGATGGTGGGCTACAGGGTGAGGTTTGGGGCTGGAGCTGCAGCAAGAAACTGCTAGGGCGTGTTCCTTGGGGGAAGAGTTTGTGATGTATCACTGGGGAAAGTGTGCTTTAAAAATCCTTTTAAAAAAGTTTTTATTTATTTATTGACAGAAATAATATCCATTATAAATGTATTTTTATAATATACTGAGATAAAACAGCTACTTAAGCTAAGAAAGAGCAAAGTCAGAAGGAGGCAAATACAAGAAAAAGAGAAAACAAAAGTAGAAAACAAAAGGGAAAGGGGGAAAAAAACTAAAGGAAGAGACTAGAATAAAAGGACTTCTGCGTCTCAGTAGCTACATATGATACTCACTTTTTAAAACATTCTACCTTCTATAAACCAGTTTTTTTTAAAAGTCTTCAAATTCAGATACTGCAAGTTCATTTTCTCTTTCACACAAAAGGCCATAGGAAACTTCAAATCCCTAACAAATGCTACTAATGATTTTTATCTAATTAAACATGTTAGCTTAGCCATCTCAGGCAATGTGGGGGTAAAACTCCTTTGGTTGTAGGTTTTTTTTTATTTTTTATTGTTTTTGCTGCAACAAGGGAAGGGCTCGGAGCAAGGTCATTGAGGCTTTTCCCAATGCATGAAATTCAGAAGCTTTATAAACAAACATTGCAGTTCAACATTAGCTTAAACACATTCCTACTTTCATCTCGAGTTCCCCCCACCTTTCTTCAACCCACCCCCCAAAAAGCTTTCAGACTACCCAAAAAGGATTAGCAAAGAGCAATGAGATTGTAAACTACCTTTGTGTGTGTGTGGGGGGGAATTGTTTATTTAAACAAAATGTTAAGTAGGTACAAATATTATGTCTGCTTTTGTATTACATAAAAACCAAATATTAATACTTTTATAGTAGCAAAAAGCAGTTTTGCATAGCCTATTGCATTTAGGCAGTATTCAAGCTTAAGCTTTAGGCCCAGACCAAAAATTTCATAACCAATGTTTCCAAATGATTGTGAAAACAGTTCCCATGATTGTTTGCTAATATAAGGTATAGTCAAAAATGTTAAATACTTAAGATGCAACCAGTTTACATTCCTTTATAGTAATTTTAAATTGGAATAAAGCTATTTCACAAAATGCTAGACAGAGGGTCCACTATCATGGTTCCATTTTTCTACATTGGGATCCCAAATAATATGTAGGTTATGCTTCTATCTACAATAGTAATGGAGAATCTAATATTTTTTTGGATGCTGTTGGGATTAAGTGCCACCAGAATGAGGCCCCAAGTTAGCAAGTGGAGGATAGCTGGAGAAAGACACAGCTGTTGAAAACAAGGCTTCAGCATTCTTACAGAGGAGAAAAGGGCGAGGCAGAAAGGCTTTTTGATTTTCTTTCACCCATAGAAGCCCAGCAAATACATATATATGTGGATAAATACCCTCTGTGCTTTATTTCACACAACCTTGCCTTTACTTGATAAGTGTAATTGTCACATGAAAGTGGTAGGGTGTGGGTGAGAAGGCAAAACCTGTTTACATCCCAGGGGGAAAAAATGACTTGGGTATCTATCACCCATTTTCTGACTTCCTTCTACACTTGACCAGATGTACCCTCTTCGGCTGTGTCTCTTTCCAGCCAGGGAAATGTTAATGCAATTTTGACTGTAAACAGAGTCAGGTACAGCTGTCCCCATGATCATAGTTGGAAGAAAATTACATCTGTGTCCACAGAAATGCCTGCCAGTGTTTCAATCAGTAGTTCAGTTCATGCTTACATGCCCACATGTGATTTCAGCTGAAGTCTGCTTATGTGCTAGGGAAATTAAGCAGGCAAACATTTGGCAGCATCTCGCCATGCACTCATAATGTACGGTACTTCCAGTATGTAGGATGGTTCAGTTAAGAGAGATGTGATGTTTTGCATAGCTTTCAGCTTTTCCATTTTCTTGCGAGTAATCCTATTCAGAATAAGGGACTTTCCCTTTAAAAAGGGGGGAAATCGACAGCTTATGGATGTTTCGTTTCTCTGTGCCAAGTAACTCTGCAGCATCACAAGCAAGTTCCCCAGAGGTTGCAAAACTTGACACAAACATTCCATAAGCCCCTCTGCTTCCCAAAAGGCTAAATTGTGCTCTCTCCTCTCTCTTTTTGCTCATTGTTAGTGCCCTCGCGTATGCATCTTGCTTTGTTGGGTTGCCAGGCTCCATAGCATGCTATATTTTTTCATTTTCAGCTAGCTGGCACTTACCACTTTGTCTGTTCCCTAAGATTGCCCTCCCCCCCTACAACTTTGAAACGTGTCATTCATTGAATAAATGAGGGAGATGGGATGGGGTGGAGGAAGCTAGCACAAAACTGCAGACAAACTTAGCAGGTCTGACAGCAAAAACCCTCAGTCTTGTCAAGTTTGTTCAGAAATTCATCTCTGCTGCTACCCTTGATAAAACCTGGATTACTTGACTATGCCAGTCCAGAGAACACCAGGCTGTTTCCAAGTGAGTTTTAGGAACACAGGAAACTGTTTTATACCAGGTCAGCTGCTTTGTCCATCAAGCACAGTGTTGTCTATTCTGACTGGCAGCACCTCTCCAAGGTGTCAAGCAGAAGTCTTTTCAATCAGTTGCTATCTGATCTTCTTAACAGGAAATGCCAAGATTTCAGTCTGGGACCTTAAACATGCAGTGTATGTGCTCTGCCTCTGAGATTATGGTCTCTTCTTTGAAAGCAGATAACTTGTGTAGCAGCTGTACACCATTAGTTTGCGGGTACTTAAAGGGGCTCACAGGGCTCAAGTTTATTGTTTCTTCAACACCAAGCTGCAATCTATTCTGAATTGTGTGTAGAGGTCCCCAAGACCACCCCCAAATAACTCACACAGCACACAGGAATTTTGTTTAAGGTTATTGGCATAATTTTGGCCACAACTTTTTTATTAAATTGCAAAATGTGAGTGGTTGCTTAGGCATTGGTTCGACTATCAGTCCCACCCAGGGGACAGGCTGACTTCCGCCCGCTTATTGGAAGTCAGCAAAGGGAAAACACATTGGGGAGAGAATTGGGGTCGGGGTGGCCAGGACCCTCACCTCTCCCCTAATGTTCCCAGGGGCTCTTGCGTGGCCCTAGCCCCTGACCAGGGGAACGGACAAAAGCATGGAGAGCCCCTGGATTCCTTTAACGGAATTCCCCGCACAGCAGCGGCATTGGAGGGGCAGGCACAGCCAACCACTTCCCCTCCACCAACCAACGTAAGAACCAATGCCTAACCGCCAACCTTACAATTTGTGACTAATTGCTACGCAGTAGACGAAAACCAAGTGGCAACAGCCAATCAGCCAGATGGAAAATTCCTACCAGGCCCCTGCCTTAAAGCAGACGACCCCATGACAGGCATAGCAAGGTCAACGCGCAAGCCTAATTAACGGGGGGGGGGGGCGGGCGGGCGATCTGGTGCACGCAGCAAAGAGGGGCTGACGCTGCAAGCACCGAGAATATATAACCCCTGAACTGTCTATCAACATTTGCAACATACAAATCTCCCCAACGACCCAAAAGCCCCTATCAGCTGCCCTGGCTATCTAACTGGGTCCCGCCCCAAATACAGAAGGGTGTCTTGCTAGGCCCCAACTGCAACACGTGTTCTCTATGAGGGAGAACCCGCTTTGTAGAGGCAAATGGCAAGTTGTCAGTTCAGATCTCTGGGCAAGCAACTGGAGGCCCTGGGCTAGGAGAGGCCCAAACTTAATAGAATCTGATCATGAGAAGCAAAGCCCTATTCTTTTATCTACTCTTTGAAAGTAGAACATTGCTGAAATTTTTGCATTGATAAAAACTGTTTATAAATTTATAACATTCATAGGACATTCATAAGAGAATCATGTGGGAATTATAGTTTAGCCAGGCGCTGGCATACCACGCCTCTTATTCAAGATGGCACGCGCACACCTTTCCTTATTTGGTCTTTGGAGTTCTCTGTGTATGTTAATGGTTAACTTAGCTGTGAGTTTTCAATAAAAGGAGCCCCCTAGAATGCTCTGGGCGGCCTTCCCTTCATTTTCACACTTCTGTTCGACACGTCGTCATTTATCATTGCAACAAATAATGGAAAAACTCTAAGGGAATGGTTTTAAGTACATTTTTTGACTCAGCCCAAATTTGCCTAAGTCTGCAGCCCAACAAATTCTCAGGGACGTTTTATAGACGTTCACCTTTACTGCTCACGGTTTATGGTTGCTTGCTCCATCCCTTCCCACTGTAGCCCTCGCAGGAGAGAATCCTCTAGGTGTTTATTGTGGGCTTTATCCTGCTGCATGGGTCCTCCTACCACCTCAAGAGGGCTCAGCTTTCACAATGGCAGAGGTGGCTCTTTTCAGGTGTAGCCTATCAGAAGGCAGAAGAGGCACTTTTTCCAGATACACTCAGTAGAGGACCAGACCTCCTTGGACAGAGACCTTTTCCATGGCACAGGAGCGTCCTGGATAAAGCCTGTTTGCATAGACAACTTTAATGCCTGCTTGGCAGGGTCCATTAATAGCACAGTTTATTTTGCTAGTGTTTACTTTGCAAAGGAAGCCTCCTACTTGAAGAACTATGGCAAGGCAGCCAACAAGAAAGTGTTTGGTGTCGACTGGTAGCTATTGGAGAGGTAGCTCAAAGCTTAGGTGGTGTACCCCCAGTTAAACTCCTGCATAGTTTGCATCTGTGACCCAAGCATTTTTGTTATCTTCAGGAGCTGCCAGTAGTATCCACACTTCCTGATTCGCTCCAAGGAAGTGAGCACACTTGTGGCTGTGGAAGTGTGAGAAGAGCTTCGCCTCCTCTACATCTTGTCTATTTTGACTATCTCTGCATTTGGATAGAATTCAGGTACAAAAAGAAATGTCCCTACAGCAGGACAAAGCAGGACATGAAAAAGAAAGAGTTAGTCTTAAAACACAGATTATATGTGTGTGTGTGTGTGTGTGTGTGTGTGACAACCCCCCCCCCCATTTTTTTAATTAAGCTTATTTTGCTCCTGATGCAGATTTTAACTCTACTTTTTAAACTTCACTTTTTGATGAGCTTTGTTTTTATATATAAAAAAAGACTATAGCTCACTGCAAAAATGAAATAAAAATGGCACCAGGTCAGACTAAGATACAGAGAATGAGAAAAAACCTGTCGCTATGAGTTCTGCCTTCCTTTTGGTCCCTTTCCAGATAAATATATGTAGGTGAGGAAACTGGCTGTTGCTGCTCAGCCTATGTACTTAAATAGTTGCCATCCAAGTCATCTATGATTTTTTTTTAAATTAAAAATACCCATGCAATGGAAATAGTTGGACAGATGAAATTGAGCTGGTCATTCCTCCCCATTAGCACTCCCCACTTTTTCTTTCTTCCTTCCTTCACCTAATTACTAAGTGTAATTGTCACTGGTGTGACAATTGAATCTTGATGGTTAAGTCCCTCCATTGATGGAAGAATCTTTGATCTAGCAGATGCCTCCACTAGCAGAGGGAAGACAATTCTCCCTTCCTTCTGTAGCCCCACCCCCACCCCCATCCAACTCTCATCTGCTCAAGGGAGTGGGGGGGAACTTCAAGAGTGAAGTGGCAGGTGTCTGCAGGAGAAAGGAGAGATTTGCTAAAATATAAAGTCCCTCCATTTCAGTTCATGGAGCCTCCATTGGCTCAGACTGTTTCATCAGCAGAGAGGAACCATGCTCAACCAACCAATTCTACCAATTCAGTTCACGGCCTTACATTTTTATTTTTATTTCCTTGTCCCATTATAAAAAAAAAAGGTTTTCAGGAACTCCTCAGAAAGTATTGTATGCCAGAATGTCACCAAGTGTGCTGTTAGGCTCTGTCCAAGAATATACTATCACAATGTGGAAGTTGCCTTTACCTTTTGATGGTAGTAAGCTTGAAAATACAGTGGTGCCCCGCAAGACGAAATTAATTCGCTCTGCGAGTTTTTTCGTCTTGCGAATTTTTCGTCTTGCGAAGCACGGTTTCCCATAGGAATGCATTGAAAATCAATTAATGCGTTCCTATGGTCAAAAAAAGTCCAAACAACGCCAAATTTGGTACAAAAAGAGTTTATTAAGTGCTCTTTAAAGTCACACATACTTTAAAGAGCATTTCAAAAATTGAAGGAACAATAAATTAAGTTTCTAAACATGACAGAAAAGCATTTAAAAATCACCAAAGTATACACTGTACAGTACATACATTTTCTAAGACTCTGGGGGACAACTCGAAGAAGGTTCCTCTTCTACTCTTTGCTTCTTGCTGAAGAACTTGTCCATGGTCTGCTGCTTCATCCGCCTTTTCAGCACTTCCCTGAAAGACGACATGACCCTTGTGTCAAAAGTGTTCGCAAGGTCACGTGTCAGGTCCTTGTCAGGGTGGTGCCGCTGTGCAAAAGCCTGCACATTTTTCCACTGCTGGCAGATGTCCCTCAGTTCTTTGGAGGACAGCCGTTCCTCAGTTGCTTCCTCCTCTTCCAGCGAGGCCTGCTCCTGCGCAGCCTCTGCCTGCAGTTCAACCAGCTCCTGGGTGGTCAGCTCGTGGTCGTGCTCCTCCACCAGCTCGCTGACGTCCTCCTCGGTGACCTCCAGGCCCATGGTCCTCCCCAAGGAAACAATGTCCTGCACCACTGTTGACTCTGGTGCATCAGAGTCACTTGGTGCCACACAGTCTGGCCACAGGCTGCGCCAAGCGCAATTCAAATTTCTCTGGGTGATCCCGTCCCAGGCCGTGGTGATCATCTTCAAGCAGGTGACGATGTCAAAGTGGTCCTTCCAGAATTCCCGCAGGGTGATGTTGGTGCAATCAGTCACTTCGAAGCATCGCCTGAAAAGCTCCTTGGTGTAGAGTTTTTTGAAATTGGCGATGAGCTGCTGATCCATCGGCTGGAGCAGTGGCGTGGTGTTAGGCGGCAGGAACATGATGTTTATGAAGCTGAACTCCTCCAACAAGTCCTCCTCAAGGCCTTTAGGATGAGCAGGAGCATTGTCCATCAGAAGCAAAGCCTTCAGTGGCAGGTCGTTGTCCAGCAGGTACTGTTTGACAGCAGGGCCAAAAGCAAGATTGACCCACTCCACAAACAGCACACGTGTGACCCAAGCCTTACTGTTGGATCGCCACATGACACTCAGCTGCTCCTTGTCGACTTTGTGTTTCTTGAAGGCCCGTGGGTTCTCCGAGTGGTACACCAGCAGGGGCTTGATCTTCAGGTCACCGCTTGCGTTGGCACAGAAGAGCAGGGTCAGACGGTCCTTCATGGGCTTGTGGCCAGGCAACTTGGCCTCCTCCTGAGTGATGAAAGTCCTTTTGGGCATCCTCTTCCAAAACAGCCCGGTCTCGTCGCAGTTGAAGACCTGCTGTGGAAGGTAGCCCTCCGTCGTCACAACCTCCAGGAACTCCGCTGCAAAGTCTTCAGCCGCAGGAACATCGGAACTGGCAGCCTCTCCATGTCTGACCACGCTGTGGATTCCAGATCTTGTCTTGAACCGGTCAAACCAGCCTCTGCTTGCCTTGAAGACTTCTGGCTCGCCTGAGGTTCCTGGCTGTTGCCGGACGAGGTCTGCGTGCAAGGCCTTGGCCTTCTCACAAATGACGGCCTCAGTCACTGTGTCCCCTGCACGCTGCTTCTCTTCTAACCAGATGAGCAGCAACTTCTCGACCTCCTCCAGAACAGCTGGGCGGTTCTTCACAATCCTGGTGACTCCCTTGGCTACATCAGTCGCAAGGATCTTCTCCCTCATCTTCAGGATGGTCCCAATGGTCGATGGATTCCTCCCGTACTCCCTGGCGAGGTCTGTCACACGCATTCCACCGTCGTGCTTCCGGATGATCTCCTTCTTCATTTCCAGCGTCACCTTCTCCTTCTTCCTCTCGCCGGACTCTGCAGCAGCAGTCTTCTTGGGCCCCATGGCAGCACAGCTCCTACCTTCGCAACCCCCCCCCAAAAAAATCAGTGCTTCAGATTCAAAAGAAAGCACCAAACCTCCCAGAACCTTCCCACCCCCTACTCCTAGACTCACAATCCACCACCCCCCCTCCCCAAAAGAAAAACAATTTTTTTTTGGTAAAAACAGCAGTGTCACCCAATGGTTGCAGAGCAACACCAACTGCCAAAAAATTCAAAAGAAAGCACCAAACCTCACCTCCCAGAACCTTCCACCCCCTACTGCTACACTCCAAACCCAACCACCCACCCCAAAAGAAAACCCAAAAAATGCTTTAAAGTCTAACTTACCAAAAGGCTGCAGTTTTTATAAACAGCACCGTCCCCCAATGTCTGCAGACCAACTGCAAAGAAATCCAAGAAAACACACCAAACCTTCAAAAACATTTCCATGACTCCCCAGCCACCCACCACACAGAAATCCAAAGCCAAAACCATTTTTTTAACAACAGCAGAGTGCCCCAATGGTCACAGGAAAAACCAAAAAAATGCAGAAAAACAAAACCAAGCTTCCAGATCCTTGCACACCCCTTCCCCACATTTCCCTGACCCCCCAGCCACCCACCACACAGAAATCCAAAGCCAAAACCATTTTTTTAACAACAGCAGAGTGCCCCAATGGTCACAGGAAAAACCAAAAAAATGCAGAAAAACAAAACCAAGCTTCCAGATCCTTGCACACCCCTTCCCCACATTTCCCTGACCCCCCAGCCACCCACCACACAGAAATCCAAAGCCAAAACCATTTTTTTAACAACAGCAGAGTGCCCCAATGGTCACAGGAAAAACCAAAAAAATGCAGAAAAACAAAACCAAGCTTCCAGATCCTTGCACACCCCTTCCCCACATTTCCCTGACCCCCCAGCCACCCACCACACAGAAATCCAAAGCCAAAAACCATTTTTTTTAACAACAGCAGAGTGCCCCAATGGTCACAGGAAAAACCAAAAAAATGCAGAAAAACAAAACCAAGCTTCCAGATCCTTGCAAACCCCTCCGCAACACCAAGTCCTAGAATCCCAAACACCCCAATCCAAAATCCCAAAACCACAAAAAAAGTTTTAAAAGTTTAACTTAAAAAATGGTTGCAAAAAAGCAGAAAAATTCAAAAAAAAATCACCCAAGCTTCAAGAACCTTGCAAACCCCTCCCCAACACCAAGTCCTAGAATCCCAAACACCCCAATCCAAAATCCAAAAACCACAAAAAAAGTTTTAAAAGTTTAACTTACCAAATGGCTGCAAAAGAAGTTCTCAAAAAGCTTGAAAAATCGCCAAAGTCCTCAAAAACCTCCAAAAAGGCTCCCAGACCTCGTGCTATGAGTTGCTCCTTGAAGTCAAGTCGCAACTGCACCTCTTCAAGCAATGCACCCTGGGTATTAACGGTTTTACGAAAAAGAAACAAACTTGCAAGACGATTTCGTCTTGCGAAGCAAGCCCATAGGGAAATTCGTCTTGCGAAGCAGCTCGAAAAACGAAAAAGTCTTTCGTCTTGCGAGTTTTTCGTGTTGCGAGGCATTCGTCTTGCGGGGTACCACTGTAGAAAATATTTTAAATGTTACATGTTTGGAAACTAAGTAAATTTCTATATAAGACGTATCTGTAAAAATGAACTGAATATATTCAATGGACCATTTTTACATTTCTGAGTTTATCTTGCTAGTTTAATAAAGTTCCCATTTATGGGGGTTTGTGCAAAAAAAACCAAAAAAAAAACCCGACTTCCTGGCAGGTGAGGCGAAGATGGAGAGGGAAGGGGAAAGATTTGACATTATCCATTTGCATACTGCAGGGCATCGTAACAGGTTTCCAAACAAATATACCACATTTTTCGCCCCTTTTTTTGAGGATCAGCTAACAGTTTTGCAGCTTTTTTTGCAAAGGGGGAAAAGCAAAGCTCCTTTTGCAAAGGGGGAAAAGCAAAGAGGAAAAGCCCCATTTTTATGGGGTTCAACTCACATTTCTGAAAAATCTTAAAGAAAGGGAGCCGTTTCTACTGTTTCTAGACAGATAATCTAATCAGTCAGTCACATGTCCTGGGGAAACAAGAAGAAGAAGAAGAGTTTGGATTTGATATCCCGCTTTTCACTACCCGAAGGAGTCTCAAAGCGGCTAACATTCTCCTTTCCCTTCCTCCCCACAACAAACACTCGGTGAGGTGAGTGGGGCTGAGAGACTTCAGAGAAGTGTGACTAGCCCAAGGTCACCCAGCAGCTGCATGTGGAGGAGGGGAGACGCAAACCCGGTTCCCCAGATTACGAGTCCACCGCTCTAAACCACTACACCACACTGGCTCTCCCCTTGAGCTCGCCCCCAGAGAGAAAGGAGGCCAGCACCTCTGCACCCAGTTCGAGGCAACACACGTACTTTTGATGGCAGAGACCTTTGGTTCGGGCCGGGATCTTCCGTTGCTCTCCACCAGAGTGGACTGCAAAACCTCGTGAGGGTCTAGAGGAGGGGAGGAAAACCCAATTACAACTGTTGTAAACCGCTGTGGTTTTTTTATTAAAAAGGCTGATATATAAACACTTTATATAAATCAACAACCCCAGTTTGAGCGGCAAGCGTGCCACAGTGTTTAGAGGCTCGGACTAGGACTTGGGAGAGACCAGGGTCTGAATCCCCACTCGGCCACAAAGCTCGCTGGGTGCAACCCTAAGGGCTAGTCACTGCCTCTCAGCCTAGGCTATCTCACAGGGCTGGTGCAGGGATTATTTTGAGTAGGGGGTACAGCCACATACACAACCTTGAGTGGGACACGAGTGGCGCTGTGGTCTAAACCAGTGAGCCTCTTGGGCTTGCCGATCAGAAGGTCGGCAGTTCGAATCCCTGCAATGACGGGGTGAGCTCCCGTTGCTCTGTCCCAGCTCCTGCCAACCCAGCAAGTCAAAAGCATGCCAGTGCAAGTGGATAAACAGGTACTGCTGCGGCGGGAAGGTAACCGGCATTTCCGTGTGCTGCTCTGGTTTCTACCATGTGCCAGAAGTGGTTTAGTCCTGCTGGCCACATGACCCGGAAAGCTGTCTTTGGACAAACACTGGCTCCCTTGGCCTGAAAGCGAAATGAGCGCCGCAACCCCAGAGTCGCCTTGGCTTGGACTTAATTGTCCAGGGGTCGTTTACCTTTACCTTGCTACTAACCAGGGCAGGCGATCGGAAAGATGCTGATTTATGCAGACACGTCTTCTAAGAGCCAGTTGCATACCGAAAGCGATGGGCACGTCTTGTATTCCAGGAGGGAATTACCAACCCAGATCGCCTTCTCGACAAATTTAACCATAGGTCCATAGTTTTCAAACCATGTCTGAAGGAACCCCACCATTGTGTGAACTTGCCCCTGAGAAAGGCAGGTCCACCCCAGGGAGCCCCTTCAAGGTGCTTGACCCCCCCCCCCAAACTCACCAGCTGTGGCTTTGGCAGCGGCCTGGAAAACAAGAGTAAGACACGGCAAGTTAGGCATGTGCTGTTATGTCATGGTTGGGGAGTGTGAGTGTTTCAGCACACTCCAGCAACTGGACAAATCAAAATGAAGAGGTGAACACCTCTCCCCACACCCACCCCAAGCACGGCATTTATTTCAAGGATTATTATTATTTATTACATTTATAAACTGCCCTTGGTCATAAGACCTCAGGGTGGCTCACAGAGCAAAACGCAGGGTAAAAAACAAATTATCAATTAAAACAAAACAGCAAAACAATGCTGGCCCCCTTCTCACGGACACATTTAAAAGCCTGTAGAATATTAATCAGCCCAAGGCCTGGCTGAAGAGAAACATTTTCACCACGAGTCCAAAAATCTATAATAAAGGCACCAGGCAAACCTCCTGGGAGAAGAGCAATCCACAAACGGGGAGCCACAACCCATTTATTAGCTATTATTTTATTTTACCAACAGCAAGTAACACACAAACCTAAAGCGGAAACGCCAAAAAGAGGAATTTCACATCCAAATCTCACCTTTCCAGTTCCTTTTCGATAGTCTAGGTATCGCGAGGGCACGATTCTTCCCCCTAAGGAGGCAGAAAGGAGGCAAAAGAGAAAAAGCGTGACACGGGAAGAGGAAAGGTGCCTCTGAGCATGTCAGGAGCGGCTTTTCCAAAGACTGTGGCAGGAGGGGGGCAAAGTGCCTCCCCTCTCCAGAACGGCAGCAAGCACATGCAGAGTTCCTCTTGCTCCTGTAGGGGCCCTTGCCCTCCCCAATCGGCATAGTCGGGGGGGGGGGCACCTGTATTGATATGTAAACTTGGAAAAATAGTCATAAGGATCTAGGTAAGGGATGAGGGGAAGTCAAGAGATTAAGAGAATCACACAAACCTAAAGCGGAAACGCCAAAAAGAGGAATTTCACATCCAAATCTCACCTTTCCAGATCCTTTTCGATAGTCTAGGTATCGCGAGGGGACGATTCTTCCCCCTAAGGAGGCAGAAAGGAGGCAAAAGAGAAAAAGCGTGACACGGGAAGAGGAAAGGTGCCTCTGAGCATGTCAGGAGCGGCTTTTCCAAAGACTGTGGCAGGAGGGGGGCAAAGTGCCTCCCCTCTCCAGAACGGCAGCAAGCACATGCAGAGTTCCTCTTGCTCCTGTAGGGGCCCTTGCCCTCCCCAATCGGCATAGTCGGGGGGGGGGCACCTGTATTGATATGTAAACTTGGAAAAATAGTCATAAGGATCTAGGTAAGGGATGAGGGGAAGTCAAGAGATTAAGAGAATCACACAAACCTAAAGCGGAAACGCCAAAAAGAGGAATTTCACATCCAAATCTCACCTTTCCAGATCCTTTTCGATAGTCTAGGTATCGCGAGGGGACGATTCTTCCCCCTAAGGAGGCAGAAAGGAGGCAAAAGAGAAAAAGCGTGACACGGGAAGAGGAAAGGTGCCTCTGAGCATGTCAGGAGCGGCTTTTCCAAAGACTGTGGCAGGAGGGGGGCAAAGTGCCTCCCCTCTCCAGAACGGCAGCAAGCACATGCAGAGTTCCTCTTGCTCCTGTAGGGGCCCTTGCCCTCCCCAATCGGCATAGTCAGGGGGGGGCCACCTGCCCACCCAAAATCAATAGAAATACTCAACTAGCTGCGACTTTGCCCTTTGCCACCATAGACTGTGCAGTCATACCACAGGGCATGCTGATGTCAGGCCTCTGGATTTCCCTCCCGCATAGATGCTGTATTGGGTCCCTAGTCAGCAGGTGGAGATCTAGTCAAGATTAGGAGAAGCTGAGTAAAGACACAGCTGCTGAAAATTAAGCTTTGGGTTATTTATGGAGGAGGAGGAGGAAGGGGTGAGGCATACAGAACTTGGCTGGGAGTGGGATTTGTGGGGATGGTGGGCTACAGGGTGAGGTTTGGGGCTGGAGCTGCAGCAAGAAACTGCTAGGGCGTGTTCCTTGGGGTGAAGAGTTTGTGATGTATCACTGGGGAAAGTGTGCTTTAAAAATCCTTTTAAAAAAGTTTTTATTTATTTATTGACAGAAATAATATCCATTATAAATGTATTTTTATAATATACTGAGATAAAACAGCTACTTAAGCTAAGAAAGAGCAAAGTCAGAAGGAGGCAAATACAAGAAAAAGAGAAAACAAAAGTAGAAAACAAAAGGGAAAGGGGGAAAAAAACTAAAGGAAGAGACTAGAATAAAAGGACTTCTGCGTCTCAGTAGCTACATATGATACTCACTTTTTAAAACATTCTACCTTCTATAAACCAGTTTTTTTAAAAGTCTTCAAATTCAGATACTGCAAGTTCATTTTCTCTTTCACACAAAAGGCCATAGGAAACTTCAAATCCCTAACAAATGCTACTAATGATTTTTATCTAATTAAACATGTTAGCTTAGCCATCTCAGGCAATGTGGGGGTAAAACTCCTTTGGTTGTAGGTATTTTTTTATTTTTTATTGTTTTTGCTGCAACAAGGGAAGGGCTCGGAGCAAGGTCATTGAGGCTTTTCCCAATGCATGAAATTCAGAAGCTTTATAAACAAACATTGCAGTTCAACATTAGCTTAAACACATTCCTACTTTCATCTCGAGTTCCCCCCACCTTTCTTCAACCCACCCCCCAAAAAGCTTTCAGACTACCCAAAAAGGATTAGCAAAGAGCAATGAGATTGTAAACTACCTTTGTGTGTGTGTGGGGGGGGAATTGTTTATTTAAACAAAATGTTAAGTAGGTACAAATATTATGTCTGCTTTTGTATTACATAAAAACCAAATATTAATACTTTTATAGTAGCAAAAAGCAGTTTTGCATAGCCTATTGCATTTAGGCAGTATTCAAGCTTAAGCTTTAGGCCCAGACCAAAAATTTCATAACCAATGTTTCCAAATGATTGTGAAAACAGTTCCCATGATTGTTTGCTAATATAAGGTATAGTCAAAAATGTTAAATACTTAAGATGCAACCAGTTTACATTCCTTTATAGTAATTTTAAATTGGAATAAAGCTATTTCACAAAATGCTAGACAGAGGGTCCACTATCATGGTTCCATTTTTCTACATTGGGATCCCAAATAATATGTAGGTTATGCTTCTATCTACAATAGTAATGGAGAATCTAATATTTTTTTGGATGCTGTTGGGATTAAGTGCCACCAGAATGAGGCCCCAAGTTAGCAAGTGGAGGATAGCTGGAGAAAGACACAGCTGTTGAAAACAAGGCTTCAGCATTCTTACAGAGGAGAAAAGGGCGAGGCAGAAAGGCTTTTTGATTTTCTTTCACCCATAGAAGCCCAGCAAATACATATATATGTGGATAAATACCCTCTGTGCTTTATTTCACACAACCTTGCCTTTACTTGATAAGTGTAATTGTCACATGAAAGTGGTAGGGTGTGGGTGAGAAGGCAAAACCTGTTTACATCCCAGGGGGAAAAAATGACTTGGGTATCTATCACCCATTTTCTGACTTCCTTCTACACTTGACCAGATGTACCCTCTTCGGCTGTGTCTCTTTCCAGCCAGGGAAATGTTAATGCAATTTTGACTGTAAACAGAGTCAGGTACAGCTGTCCCCATGATCATAGTTGGAAGAAAATTACATCTGTGTCCACAGAAATGCCTGCCAGTGTTTCAATCAGTAGTTCAGTTCATGCTTACATGCCCACATGTGATTTCAGCTGAAGTCTGCTTATGTGCTAGGGAAATTAAGCAGGCAAACATTTGGCAGCATCTCGCCATGCACTCATAATGTACGGTACTTCCAGTATGTAGGATGGTTCAGTTAAGAGAGATGTGATGTTTTGCATAGCTTTCAGCTTTTCCATTTTCTTGCGAGTAATCCTATTCAGAATAAGGGACTTTCCCTTTAAAAAGGGGGGAAATCGACAGCTTATGGATGTTTCGTTTCTCTGTGCCAAGTAACTCTGCAGCATCACAAGCAAGTTCCCCAGAGGTTGCAAAACTTGACACAAACATTCCATAAGCCCCTCTGCTTCCCAAAAGGCTAAATTGTGCTCTCTCCTCTCTCTTTTTGCTCATTGTTAGTGCCCTCGCGTATGCATCTTGCTTTGTTGGGTTGCCAGGCTCCATAGCATGCTATATTTTTTCATTTTCAGCTAGCTGGCACTTACCACTTTGTCTGTTCCCTAAGATTGCCCTCCCCCCCTACAACTTTGAAACGTGTCATTCATTGAATAAATGAGGGAGATGGGATGGGGTGGAGGAAGCTAGCACAAAACTGCAGACAAACTTAGCAGGTCTGACAGCAAAAACCCTCAGTCTTGTCAAGTTTGTTCAGAAATTCATCTCTGCTGCTACCCTTGATAAAACCTGGATTACTTGACTATGCCAGTCCAGAGAACACCAGGCTGTTTCCAAGTGAGTTTTAGGAACACAGGAAACTGTTTTATACCAGGTCAGCTGCTTTGTCCATCAAGCACAGTGTTGTCTATTCTGACTGGCAGCACCTCTCCAAGGTGTCAAGCAGAAGTCTTTTCAATCAGTTGCTATCTGATCTTCTTAACAGGAAATGCCAAGATTTCAGTCTGGGACCTTAAACATGCAGTGTATGTGCTCTGCCTCTGAGATTATGGTCTCTTCTTTGAAAGCAGATAACTTGTGTAGCAGCTGTACACCATTAGTTTGCGGGTACTTAAAGGGGCTCACAGGGCTCAAGTTTATTGTTTCTTCAACACCAAGCTGCAATCTATTCTGAATTGTGTGTAGAGGTCCCCAAGACCACCCCCAAATAACTCACACAGCACACAGGAATTTTGTTTAAGGTTATTGGCATAATTTTGGCCACAACTTTTTTATTAAATTGCAAAATGTGAGTGGTTGCTTAGGCATTGGTTCGACTATCAGTCCCACCCAGGGGACAGGCTGACTTCCGCCCGCTTATTGGAAGTCAGCAAAGGGAAAACACATTGGGGAGAGAATTGGGGTCGGGGTGGCCAGGACCCTCACCTCTCCCCTAATGTTCCCAGGGGCTCTTGCGTGGCCCTAGCCCCTGACCAGGGGAACGGACAAAAGCATGGAGAGCCCCTGGATTCCTTTAACGGAATTCCCCGCACAGCAGCGGCATTGGAGGGGCAGGCACAGCCAACCACTTCCCCTCCACCAACCAACGTAAGAACCAATGCCTAACCGCCAACCTTACAATTTGTGACTAATTGCTACGCAGTAGACGAAAACCAAGTGGCAACAGCCAATCAGCCAGATGGAAAATTCCTACCAGGCCCCTGCCTTAAAGCAGACGACCCCATGACAGGCATAGCAAGGTCAACGCGCAAGCCTAATTAACGGGGGGGGGGGCGGGCGGGCGATCTGGTGCACGCAGCAAAGAGGGGCTGACGCTGCAAGCACCGAGAATATATAACCCCTGAACTGTCTATCAACATTTGCAACATACAAATCTCCCCAACGACCCAAAAGCCCCTATCAGCTGCCCTGGCTATCTAACTGGGTCCCGCCCCAAATACAGAAGGGTGTCTTGCTAGGCCCCAACTGCAACACGTGTTCTCTATGAGGGAGAACCCGCTTTGTAGAGGCAAATGGCAAGTTGTCAGTTCAGATCTCTGGGCAAGCAACTGGAGGCCCTGGGCTAGGAGAGGCCCAAACTTAATAGAATCTGATCATGAGAAGCAAAGCCCTATTCTTTTATCTACTCTTTGAAAGTAGAACATTGCTGAAATTTTTGCATTGATAAAAACTGTTTATAAATTTATAACATTCATAGGACATTCATAAGAGAATCATGTGGGAATTATAGTTTAGCCAGGCGCTGGCATACCACGCCTCTTATTCAAGATGGCACGCGCACACCTTTCCTTATTTGGTCTTTGGAGTTCTCTGTGTATGTTAATGGTTAACTTAGCTGTGAGTTTTCAATAAAAGGAGCCCCCTAGAATGCTCTGGGCGGCCTTCCCTTCATTTTCACACTTCTGTTCGACACGTCGTCATTTATCATTGCAACAAATAATGGAAAAACTCTAAGGGAATGGTTTTAAGTACATTTTTTGACTCAGCCCAAATTTGCCTAAGTCTGCAGCCCAACAAATTCTCAGGGACGTTTTATAGACGTTCACCTTTACTGCTCACGGTTTATGGTTGCTTGCTCCATCCCTTCCCACTGTAGCCCTCGCAGGAGAGAATCCTCTAGGTGTTTATTGTGGGCTTTATCCTGCTGCATGGGTCCTCCTACCACCTCAAGAGGGCTCAGCTTTCACAATGGCAGAAGTGGCTCTTTTCAGGTGTAGCCTATCAGAAGGCAGAAGAGGCACTTTTTCCAGATACACTCAGTAGAGGACCAGACCTCCTTGGACAGAGACCTTTTCCATGGCACAGGAGCGTCCTGGATAAAGCCTGTTTGCATAGACAACTTTAATGCCTGCTTGGCAGGGTCCATTAATAGCACAGTTTATTTTGCTAGTGTTTACTTTGCAAAGGAAGCCTCCTACTTGAAGAACTATGGCAAGGCAGCCAACAAGAAAGTGTTTGGTGTCGACTGGTAGCTATTGGAGAGGTAGCTCAAAGCTTAGGTGGTGTACCCCCAGTTAAACTCCTGCATAGTTTGCATCTGTGACCCAAGCATTTTTGTTATCTTCAGGAGCTGCCAGTAGTATCCACACTTCCTGATTCGCTCCAAGGAAGTGAGCACACTTGTGGCTGTGGAAGTGTGAGAAGAGCTTCGCCTCCTCTACATCTTGTCTATTTTGACTATCTCTGCATTTGGATAGAATTCAGGTACAAAAAGAAATGTCCCTACAGCAGGACAAAGCAGGACATGAAAAAGAAAGAGTTAGTCTTAAAACACAGATTATATGTGTGTGTGTGTGTGTGTGTGTGTGTGACAACCCCCCCCCCATTTTTTTAATTAAGCTTATTTTGCTCCTGATGCAGATTTTAACTCTACTTTTTAAACTTCACTTTTTGATGAGCTTTGTTTTTATATATAAAAAAAGACTATAGCTCACTGCAAAAATGAAATAAAAATGGCACCAGGTCAGACTAAGATACAGAGAATGAGAAAAAACCTGTCGCTATGAGTTCTGCCTTCCTTTTGGTCCCTTTCCAGATAAATATATGTAGGTGAGGAAACTGGCTGTTGCTGCTCAGCCTATGTACTTAAATAGTTGCCATCCAAGTCATCTATGATTTTTTTTTAAATTAAAAATACCCATGCAATGGAAATAGTTGGACAGATGAAATTGAGCTGGTCATTCCTCCCCATTAGCACTCCCCACTTTTTCTTTCTTCCTTCCTTCACCTAATTACTAAGTGTAATTGTCACTGGTGTGACAATTGAATCTTGATGGTTAAGTCCCTCCATTGATGGAAGAATCTTTGATCTAGCAGATGCCTCCACTAGCAGAGGGAAGACAATTCTCCCTTCCTTCTGTAGCCCCACCCCCACCCCCATCCAACTCTCATCTGCTCAAGGGAGTGGGGGGGAACTTCAAGAGTGAAGTGGCAGGTGTCTGCAGGAGAAAGGAGAGATTTGCTAAAATATAAAGTCCCTCCATTTCAGTTCATGGAGCCTCCATTGGCTCAGACTGTTTCATCAGCAGAGAGGAACCATGCTCAACCAACCAATTCTACCAATTCAGTTCACGGCCTTACATTTTTATTTTTATTTCCTTGTCCCATTATAAAAAAAAAGGTTTTCAGGAACTCCTCAGAAAGTATTGTATGCCAGAATGTCACCAAGTGTGCTGTTAGGCTCTGTCCAAGAATATACTATCACAATGTGGAAGTTGCCTTTACCTTTTGAT
The DNA here is from genome assembly GCF_009819535.1 of Lacerta agilis. Classification (NCBI taxonomy): domain Eukaryota; kingdom Metazoa; phylum Chordata; class Lepidosauria; order Squamata; family Lacertidae; genus Lacerta; species Lacerta agilis. Next base: position 11,718,646 of record NC_046329.1, read on the forward strand.
GGTAGTAAGCTTGAAAATACAGTGGTGCCCCGCAAGACGAAATTAATTCGCTCTGCGAGTTTTTTCGTCTTGCGAATTTTTCGTCTTGCGAAGCACGGTTTCCCATAGGAATGCATTGAAAATCAATTAATGCGTTCCTATGGTCAAAAAAAGTCCAAACAACGCCAAATTTGGTACAAAAAGAGTTTATTAAGTGCTCTTTAAAGTCACACATACTTTAAAGAGCATTTCAAAAATTGAAGGAACAATAAATTAAGTTTCTAAACATGACAGAAAAGCATTTAAAAATCACCAAAGTATACACTGTACAGTACATACATTTTCTAAGACTCTGGGGGACAACTCGAAGAAGGTTCCTCTTCTACTCTTTGCTTCTTGCTGAAGAACTTGTCCATGGTCTGCTGCTTCATCCGCCTTTTCAGCACTTCCCTGAAAGACGACATGACCCTTGTGTCAAAAGTGTTCGCAAGGTCACGTGTCAGGTCCTTGTCAGGGTGGTGCCGCTGTGCAAAAGCCTGCACATTTTTCCACTGCTGGCAGATGTCCCTCAGTTCTTTGGAGGACAGCCGTTCCTCAGTTGCTTCCTCCTCTTCCAGCGAGGCCTGCTCCTGCGCAGCCTCTGCCTGCAGTTCAACCAGCTCCTGGGTGGTCAGCTCGTGGTCGTGCTCCTCCACCAGCTCGCTGACGTCCTCCTCGGTGACCTCCAGGCCCATGGTCCTCCCCAAGGAAACAATGTCCTGCACCACTGTTGACTCTGGTGCATCAGAGTCACTTGGTGCCACACAGTCTGGCCACAGGCTGCGCCAAGCGCAATTCAAATTTCTCTGGGTGATCCCGTCCCAGGCCGTGGTGATCATCTTCAAGCAGGTGACGATGTCAAAGTGGTCCTTCCAGAATTCCCGCAGGGTGATGTTGGTGCAATCAGTCACTTCGAAGCATCGCCTGAAAAGCTCCTTGGTGTAGAGTTTTTTGAAATTGGCGATGAGCTGCTGATCCATCGGCTGGAGCAGTGGCGTGGTGTTAGGCGGCAGGAACATGATGTTTATGAAGCTGAACTCCTCCAACAAGTCCTCCTCAAGGCCTTTAGGATGAGCAGGAGCATTGTCCATCAGAAGCAAAGCCTTCAGTGGCAGGTCGTTGTCCAGCAGGTACTGTTTGACAGCAGGGCCAAAAGCAAGATTGACCCACTCCACAAACAGCACACGTGTGACCCAAGCCTTACTGTTGGATCGCCACATGACACTCAGCTGCTCCTTGTCGACTTTGTGTTTCTTGAAGGCCCGTGGGTTCTCCGAGTGGTACACCAGCAGGGGCTTGATCTTCAGGTCACCGCTTGCGTTGGCACAGAAGAGCAGGGTCAGACGGTCCTTCATGGGCTTGTGGCCAGGCAACTTGGCCTCCTCCTGAGTGATGAAAGTCCTTTTGGGCATCCTCTTCCAAAACAGCCCGGTCTCGTCGCAGTTGAAGACCTGCTGTGGAAGGTAGCCCTCCGTCGTCACAACCTCCAGGAACTCCGCTGCAAAGTCTTCAGCCGCAGGAACATCGGAACTGGCAGCCTCTCCATGTCTGACCACGCTGTGGATTCCAGATCTTGTCTTGAACCGGTCAAACCAGCCTCTGCTTGCCTTGAAGACTTCTGGCTCGCCTGAGGTTCCTGGCTGTTGCCGGACGAGGTCTGCGTGCAAGGCCTTGGCCTTCTCACAAATGACGGCCTCAGTCACTGTGTCCCCTGCACGCTGCTTCTCTTCTAACCAGATGAGCAGCAACTTCTCGACCTCCTCCAGAACAGCTGGGCGGTTCTTCACAATCCTGGTGACTCCCTTGGCTACATCAGTCGCAAGGATCTTCTCCCTCATCTTCAGGATGGTCCCAATGGTCGATGGATTCCTCCCGTACTCCCTGGCGAGGTCTGTCACACGCATTCCACCGTCGTGCTTCCGGATGATCTCCTTCTTCATTTCCAGCGTCACCTTCTCCTTCTTCCTCTCGCCGGACTCTGCAGCAGCAGTCTTCTTGGGCCCCATGGCAGCACAGCTCCTACCTTCGCAACCCCCCCCCCAAAAAAAATCAGTGCTTCAGATTCAAAAGAAAGCACCAAACCTCCCAGAACCTTCCCACCCCCTACTCCTAGACTCACAATCCACCACCCCCCCTCCCCAAAAGAAAAACAATTTTTTTTGGTAAAAACAGCAGTGTCACCCAATGGTTGCAGAGCAACACCAACTGCCAAAAAATTCAAAAGAAAGCACCAAACCTCACCTCCCAGAACCTTCCACCCCCTACTGCTACACTCCAAACCCAACCACCCACCCCAAAAGAAAACCCAAAAAATGCTTTAAAGTCTAACTTACCAAAAGGCTGCAGTTTTTATAAACAGCACCGTCCCCCAATGTCTGCAGACCAACTGCAAAGAAATCCAAGAAAACACACCAAACCTTCAAAAACATTTCCATGACTCCCCAGCCACCCACCACACAGAAATCCAAAGCCAAAACCATTTTTTTAACAACAGCAGAGTGCCCCAATGGTCACAGGAAAAACCAAAAAAATGCAGAAAAACAAAACCAAGCTTCCAGATCCTTGCACACCCCTTCCCCACATTTCCCTGACCCCCCAGCCACCCACCACACAGAAATCCAAAGCCAAAACCATTTTTTTAACAACAGCAGAGTGCCCCAATGGTCACAGGAAAAACCCAAAAAATGCAGAAAAACAAAACCAAGCTTCCAGATCCTTGCACACCCCTTCCCCACATTTCCCTGACCCCCCAGCCACCCACCACACAGAAATCCAAAGCCAAAACCATTTTTTTAACAACAGCAGAGTGCCCCAATGGTCACAGGAAAAACCAAAAAAATGCAGAAAAACAAAACCAAGCTTCCAGATCCTTGCACACCCCTTCCCCACATTTCCCTGACCCCCCAGCCACCCACCACACAGAAATCCAAAGCCAAAAACCATTTTTTTAACAACAGCAGAGTGCCCCAATGGTCACAGGAAAAACCAAAAAAATGCAGAAAAACAAAACCAAGCTTCCAGATCCTTGCAAACCCCTCCGCAACACCAAGTCCTAGAATCCCAAACACCCCAATCCAAAATCCCAAAACCACAAAAAAAGTTTTAAAAGTTTAACTTAAAAAATGGTTGCAAAAAAGCAGAAAAATTAAAAAAAAAATCACCCAAGCTTCAAGAACCTTGCAAACCCCTCCCCAACACCAAGTCCTAGAATCCCAAACACCCCAATCCAAAATCCAAAAACCACAAAAAAAGTTTTAAAAGTTTAACTTACCAAATGGCTGCAAAAGAAGTTCTCAAAAAGCTTGAAAAATCGCCAAAGTCCTCAAAAACCTCCAAAAAGGCTCCCAGACCTCGTGCTATGAGTTGCTCCTTGAAGTCAAGTCGCAACTGCACCTCTTCAAGCAATGCACCCTGGGTATTAACGGTTTTACGAAAAAGAAACAAACTTGCAAGACGATTTCGTCTTGCGAAGCAAGCCCATAGGGAAATTCGTCTTGCGAAGCAGCTCGAAAAACGAAAAAGTCTTTCGTCTTGCGAGTTTTTCGTGTTGCGAGGCATTCGTCTTGCGGGGTACCACTGTAGAAAATATTTTAAATGTTACATGTTTGGAAACTAAGTAAATTTCTATATAAGACGTATCTGTAAAAATGAACTGAATATATTCAATGGACCATTTTTACATTTCTGAGTTTATCTTGCTAGTTTAATAAAGTTCCCATTTATGGGGGTTTGTGCAAAAAAACCAAAAAAAAAAAAACAAACAAAAAACCCTGACTTCCTGGCAGGTGAGGCGAAGATGGAGAGGGAAGGGGAAAGATTTGACATTATCCATTTGCATACTGCAGGGCATCGTAACAGGTTTCCAAACAAATATACCACATTTTTCGCCCCCTTTTTTTGAGGATCAGCTAACAGTTTTGCAGCTTTTTTTGCAAAGGGGGAAAAGCAAAGCTCCTTTTGCAAAGGGGGAAAAGCAAAGAGGAAAAGCCCCATTTTTATGGGGTTCAACTCACATTTCTGAAAAATCTTAAAGAAAGGGAGCCGTTTCTACTGTTTCTAGACAGATAATCTAATCAGTCAGTCACATGTCCTGGGGAAACAAGAAGAAGAAGAAGAGTTTGGATTTGATATCCTGCTTTTCACTACCCGAAGGAGTCTCAAAGCGGCTAACATTCTCCTTTCCCTTCCTCCCCACAACAAACACTCGGTGAGGTGAGTGGGGCTGAGAGACTTCAGAGAAGTGTGACTAGCCCAAGGTCACCCAGCAGCTGCATGTGGAGGAGGGGAGACGCAAACCCGGTTCCCCAGATTACGAGTCCACCGCTCTAAACCACTACACCACACTGGCTCTCCCCTTGAGCTCGCCCCCAGAGAGAAAGGAGGCCAGCACCTCTGCACCCAGTTCGAGGCAACACACGTACTTCTGATGGCAGAGACCTTTGGTTCGGGCCGGGATCTTCTGTTGCTCTCCACCAGAGTGGGCTGCAAAACCTCGTGAGGGTCTAGAGGAGGGGAGGAAAACCCAATTACAACTGTTGTAAACCGCTGTGGTTTTTTTATTAAAAAGGCTGATATATAAACACTTTATATAAATCAACAACCCCAGTTTGAGCGGCAAGCGTGCCACAGTGTTTAGAGGGTCGGACTAGGACTTGGGAGAGACCAGGGTCTGAATCCCCACTCAGCCACAAAGCTCGCTGGGTGCAACCCTAAGGGCTAGTCACTGCCTCTCAGCCTAGGCTATCTCACAGGGCTGGTGCAGGGATTATTTTGAGTAGGGGGTACAGCCACATACACAACCTTGAGTGGGACACGAGTGGCGCTGTGGTCTAAACCAGTGAGCCTCTTGGGCTTGCCGATCAGAAGGTCGGCAGTTCGAATCCCTGCAATGACGGGGTGAGCTCCCGTTGCTCTGTCCCAGCTCCTGCCAACCCAGCAAGTCAAAAGCATGCCAGTGCAAGTGGATAAACAGGTACTGCTGCGGCGGGAAGGTAACCGGCATTTCCGTGTGCTGCTCTGGTTTCTACCATGTGCCAGAAGTGGTTTAGTCCTGCTGGCCACATGACCCGGAAAACTGTCTTTGGACAAACACTGGCTCCCTTGGCCTGAAAGCGAAATGAGCGCCGCAACCCCATAGTCACCTTGGATTGGACTTAATTGTCCAGGGGTCGTTTACCTTTACCTTGCTACTAACCAGGGCAGGCGATCGGAAAGATGCTGATTTATGCAGACACGTCTTCTAAGAGCCAGTTGCATACCGAAAGCGATGGGCACGTCTTGTATTCCAGGAGGGAATTACCAACCCAGATCGCCTTCTCGACAAATTTAACCGTAGGTCCATAGTTTTCAAACCATGTCTGAAGGAACCCCACCATTGTGTGAACTTGCCCCTGAGAAAGGCAGGTCCACCCCAGGGAGCCCCTTCAAGGTGCTTGACCCCCCCCCCCAAACTCACCAGCTGTGGCTTTGGCAGCGGCCTGGAAAACAAGAGTAAGACACGGCAAGTTAGGCATGTGCTGTTATGTCATGGTTGGGGAGTGTGAGTGTTTCAGCACACTCCAGCAACTGGACAAATCAAAATGAAGAGGTTAACACCTCTCCCCACACCCACCCCAAGCACGGCATTTATTTCAAGGATTATTATTATTTATTACATTTATAAACTGCCCTTTGTCATAAGACCTCAGGGTGGCTCACAGAGCAAAACACAGGATAAAAAACAAATTATCAATTAAAACAAAACAGCAAAACAATGATGGCCCCCTTCTCACGGACACATTTAAAAGCCTGTAGAATATTAATCAGCCCAAGGCCTGGCTGAAGAGAAACATTTTCACCAGGAGTCTAAAAATCTATAATAAAGGCACCAGGCAAACCTCCTGGGAGAAGAGCAATCCACAAACGGGGAGCCACAACCCATTTATTAGCTATTATTTTATTTTACCAAGAGCAAGTAACACACAAACCTAAAGCGGAAACGCCAAAAAGAGGAATTTCACATCCAAATCTCACCTTTCCAGGTCCTTTTCTATAGTTGAGGTATCTTGCCGGCACGATTCTTCCCCCTAAGGAGGCAGAAAGGAGGCAAAAGAGAAAAAGCGTGACACGGGAAGAGGAAAGGTGCCTCTGAGCATGTCAGGAGCGGCTTTTCCAAAGACTGTGGCAGGAGGGGGGCAAAGTGCCTCCCCTCTCCAGAACGGCAGCAAGCACATGCAGAGTTCCTCTTGCTCCTGTAGGGGCCCTTGCCCTCCCCAATGGGCATAGTCAGGGGGGGGGGGCACCTGCCCACCCAAAATCAATAAAAATACTCAACTAGTTCTGCCCCCCCTTTGGGAAAGTCTGTCTTTTGGTAATCATGTTAGATTGACAACCCAAGAGCAGAATTACAGAAGCCTCTCATACCTTGAGGGGTCTCTTGGCCTGGACATCATCTGCCATTTGCCATCCATTCTCCTGGAGCTTCCTCAAGTTCTCAAATTTTTTCTTTACGTCTTCTACCTATATTCAGAAAACCAAAGCAATGAGAAAGAAACAACAACTGCAGGACTAACCAGCTCAATTAGCCTTAGTTATTAAACTGATTAATGTTGCTTGTTATTTAAAAGGTCCCCAAGTGACTTAAATTTAAAACTTCACTTGGCTGCACTCTTTGACGCCCTAAATGCCCAAGAAACTCACAGGGTAAAAAGCAAAGGGGCTAAACCTGCAGAAATCATGGAACAGCTTCCCAAAGCTGATTTGCACACAATGCAAGTAGGAAGGATAAGCGTCCTGTATTTAGGTTGTGGGGTGACAATGCGCTCTTGAAGAACCACCTGAATATGAGACAAACTTTAAAAAAACAGAAATCTTACTTGGAAGTTCACCATATCCCGGAATCCATCCAGATCATCACAGGTTGTTTCCTTTTCTCCGCGTCTGAACTCACAGTTATCCACCAGCCCTTCAAACTGCTTGAATCTCTCTGCTATCAGCAGCCTGGTTTGCCCAACAGTGGTACGGACCAGATCTTTGGCTGTAGAAAGGAATATTTAATAATAATAATAATAATAATAATAATAATAATAATAATAATACTAAGAAGAATAAGTTTTTATTTCTACCCCACCCTTCCCAATCCAAAGACCGGGCTCAGGGCGGCTAACAACAAATATAAAACAATGATTAAAACAACTTAAAAACAACTAAAAAGCAGCATAAAAGACAAACATCAGTGGGATCCCCAGGGCTAACTGGCGAGGTTAGTCATGCTAGGCCAGTAGGGAGACCAGAGAGGAATTTTAATGTGGGGACCCAGAAGGGTTTCTTCAGAAAAAAGGGAAGGGGAAAAAGAAAAGGGGATCCGGCTAGATTAAAGGCCAGGCGGAATAACTCTGTCTTACAGCCCCTGCGGAAGGAGGTCAGGTCCCGCAGGGCCCTAGTCTCGTGGGACAGAGTATTCCACCAGGTCGGAGCCAACACTGAAAAAGCCCTGGCCCTGGTGGAGGATAATCTGGCTTCTTTTGGGCCCGGGACCCTTAGGCTATTGTTATTTGTGGAGCTTAAGGTCCTCTGTGGGGCATACCAGGAGAGGCAGTCCCGTAAGTATGTGGGTCCTAAGCCGCATAGGGCTTATGTACGTAAAGTGTTTGACGAGACATTTAAGAAGCCTCATTCTTACAAATCTCGCTTGTGTAGCTTGGGCGTGTCAAAGCCAAACCCACTCAGGCTGACAGACTCAAGTAAACTGCCCCATCCAGGGCAGCAATTTTGCAACTCCTCCTTCAGCTTCTTCGCTTACCATCCTCTGGAATATCTGCCTCAGCTGCTCCATCCCACTCAAGGCAATGCGATGCCAGTCTCTCTGCCTCGCACCGAAGGAGGTTTCTTTAAAAAAGCACAGACGGAATGAGTACTTGGCAATACTGGAGACAGGGTGGGCTTCAGGCAAGGTAAAGGGACCCCGGACCGTAAGGTCCAGCCAAGGATGACTCTGGGGTTGCGGCGCTCATCTCGCTCTATAGGCCGAGGGAGCCGGTGTTTGTCCACAGGCAGCTTCCGGGTCATGTGGCCAGCATGACTAAGCTGCTTCTGGCAAACCAGAGCAGCACACGGAAACGCCGTTGACCTTCCCGCCAGAGCAGTACCTCTTTATCTACTTGCACTTTGACGTGCTTTCAAACTGCTAGGTGGGCAGGAGCTGGGACCGAGCAACGGGAGCTCACCCCGTCATTGCAGGCATTCAAACTGCCGACCTTCCGACTAGCAAGCCCTAGGCCACAGCGCCACCCACATCACACAAACCTTGCTCCAATCCCCAGCCCTTGAAAATAATTTGCATTTGCATTCCACCCTTCAGCAGCAGCTTCAGGTGGCATCCCTAGGGGTTCCCCGCTTCTTCCTTACAATGTGCCCTGCACTGGAGGTTTCACTGAAAGGGGGTGACTGCCTTGAAGTCATTCAGGGAGTTGTGCGTCCAGGTAAGGATCTGAGCCCAGTCTTGCCAGGCCCTGGCCCAACCAACCAACCATCCACTGCAACACACATGACCTTGGTCTCTCAGCCTAACCAACCTTACATGGTTGTTGTGAGGATAAAATGGTCCGCAAAAACTTATTTACCATTTGAGGCCCCGTTAGTATGACGATGCATTTAATTCAGTTATAGATATTGCTGCATATATTGAGTATTGCACTAACGATGGACAGCATAAAATGGTTTGAGAGAAATAATAATGATGAATCTGGAAGAGAGGTGAACTCCTTGGATGGTTAATAAGTTCTCATGCTGTTCTATTAAGTCGCAAAACATCTGTGGCGGGCTTTCCTAATGCCAACCGAGCCAACCCCTCCATTTAAGAGTTCAGATGTGTTTGAGGTGTCAATGGGCTCTGAGCTGAGAGGGAAAGTGTGCCAGATTAATGGGCTAAAAAGGAGCTTTAGAGACACTACAGCTCAAAAGGGAAGAAGGCAGCTAGCTAAAGCCTCTTTTACTGGGTCTAGCATTTGGCTCTGCAGTTACTTTGATGGCAAAGTGACTCTCATACAAGCAGAGGGACTACCCATCAAGAGTGTTCCATCAGCCAGTGTTCCCTTCAGTCACACTCCCAAGTGTATCAGTCTGGACCCCTCTGCCCTTTTGTACAAACCTGAAATAGGGCACATCGTGTTGTGGCTCTCCTGCTGGGTCAGATGAATCGCTTGCTGGCAGATCCACTTTCTGCGGATTGACCTGCTTTTCAAAGGGAGCAGCATCCATTGTTTCTTTAGTTACACATTCTGAAAGATGAAGGATATTTTTACAGAGAAAGCTGCAGAACTCTGTAAAAAGTGCAGAGAAACATCATGCCGAAATATAACTCTTGTCAGTCCTCCTGGTTGAACTAATTGTCTACCTTTTGACGACTTACCAAGTTTAAACTTATACTGTATATCCATAAAACCATAATATAGGTGCTATTGGAGGATACAGGAAGTTGCAACGGCTTACAGTTCAAGACTGTATCACTCTCCAGTCTCAGCCGCAATGATAAATCAGCTTGAGGTTCAGACCACTAAATGGCACAATCTTAAAAACAGGTTTAGCATTTTAATTGTGTTTTACAATGTTTGAAGTATTTTGGGTGGACATCACACGAACAGCATGCAATTCCTGTTCCTAAATTTGAAACTTTCATTAGCTGCTTTGAAAGCCTTGTGGGGCTATGAAGCAGGATACATATTCCATATGAACAGATAGCTTAGGAAAGCCTTAAAAAGGTAAAGGGACCCCTGACCATTAGGTCCAGTCGTGTCCGACTCTGGGGTTGTGGCGCTCATCTCGCTCTATAGGCCGAGGGAGCCGACATACAGCTTCTGGGTCATGTGGCCAGCATGACAAAGCCGCTTCTGGCGAACCAGAGCAGCGCACGGAAACGCCATTTACCTTCCGGCTGGAGCGGTACCTATTTATCTACTTGCACTTTGACGTGCTTTCGAACTGCTAGTTGGGCAGGGGCTGGGGCCGAGCAACGGGAGCTCACTCCCGTCGCGGGGATTCGAACCACCGACCTTCTGATCAGCAACCCCTAGGCTCTGTGGTTTAACCCACAGTGCCACCCGCTTACAACAAACCTATAAGGCAGGTTGGCATTGCAGGTGAAGGGGCTAGAGGAAGGGCAACTTGACTAGGACCAGTTGTGAGTTCAAAGTGGAATATGGGACATTTGGCTGAAAGTTGACAACTATGCTACAAAAGCGCTCTCCCCCCCCCCAGACACACCTGTGTTAGCATCTGGAAATTCAAGTACAGATGGATGTTCCTTTATCTTTCCTGGGCTAGAGACCTTCTGTTTAAGCCCACAGTCCTGTGGCAAAGCTTCCAGAGCACCTTCTCCAGGGACTTTGCTAGGAAGAATAATAATTTACTTGGCATTATGTTTTACATGTATGTTTCAATGTATTTTTAATCTTTTGTTGGAAGCCGCCTAGAGTGGCTGAGGAAACCCAGCCAGGTGGGTGGAGTATAAATAATAATTAATTATTATTATATGGCAAGCATCGGAATAGACAGGACATTACAGCATTTAGGCAGTTTAAGTTCCATTAATGACATAGCACAGAAACTCTCCTGCAAGGGAAGGAATGGCAGGGGGGGTGACCTTCTCTTACATGGCATTTTTTGACTGGGTCAAGGCAGTGCACTCATTTGCCACAGCTACTTCAAAACAAACAGTAGGCAGATTTCCACTGGTATTTTTAATGAAGTCAGGTTTGCAAATATTCAGATCACTCAGGAAATCTGAACACTGGATCTGAGCCTTCATAATACAGTTATACCTTGTGTTGCGGCCGCTGCAGGTTGCATTTGGCACGGGTTACGAATGCACCGAACCTGGAAGTACCATAGAATCCTAGAGTTGGAAGAGACCCCAAGGGCCATCCACTCCAACCCCTGCCAAGCAGGAAACACCATCAAAGCATTATTGACAGATGGCTGTCAAGCCTCCGCTTCAAGACCTCCAAAGAAGGAGACATTCCTTGGCAGCAAATTCCACTGTCGAACAGCTCTCACTGTCAGGAAGTTCTTCCTAATGTTTAGGTGGAATCTTCTTTCTTGTAGTTTGAATCCATTGCCCCGTGTCCGCTTCTCTGGAGCAGCAGAAAACAACCTTTCTCCTCCGGGTTACTTCCGGGTTTGGCGGTTCGCGCATGTGCAGATGCCGGAAATGACATCACGTGCAGAAGCGCCGAATCACAACCCGTGCGTGCACAGAAGCGGCGCTGCAGGTTGCGTTCTGCTCATGTTGCGAACGGGGCTGCAGAACAGATCCTGTTCGCAACACGAGGTACCACTGTACTGGCCTGGGTCAAGGTGCCAACTCTATTAAAGAACTTCCCAGATCTCATGGCTCTATCAAAAGATGCACATCAAGAGTGGCTAATGTCTTTGGGGATAAAGGCCACGGTAAAACCTTCGGGAGCTGGAAGTAACATTTTTTTACTTCTAAAAAGGACAATTTTTGCAGAGGTCAGAGAGATGTCACAAAAACATTTGGGCAACTCCTTATCTCATCAGAGGACCCTATGGTAGCCCATTACCTGGTGGTCTCTGCAGGGCTCCAGCAAAGACTGGGCGACAAGAATACATCTGCCTTGGAAGGTGACATGGGCTTGGCTTTGTAGGCCATCAAACCCTCCAGAGGCTTGAACACAAAATTCTGAGGGGCAAATGAGCGCTCTCTCCTTTGTGGTGCAGGAGCCAGGATGATAGGGGCTGGAAGGTTTTCTTTCTCCAGCTCTGTGGCTGTAGCCAAAGTGATTTGGGTGATCAGAGGCTCCACTGAATGATTCTCTTTCACGCCACACAACACCTGTAACAGGACATTAAAAAAAACCACCTGTAACAGGACATAAAGGTTTATTTTTCTTGAATGATATGGACTTTTCTCAGTCGGTAAGGAGCAGACAACCTGTCACCCCAAATGCATTATAAGGGTGATACACAGACACACACACACACACTTTCCATCATTGTTACACTTCTAGAAATATGCATGCAGATAGGAGAACTAGAACAGCAGAGAACATTGGAAATGTTGGCTGATGGGAAGTGAAGTCCATTGACGTATGGAGAGCCACCTGGTCCCGAACCCTGCTCAAGATTCTTAATCTTTTCCCCACAACGTATTGATAACATCAATCTAACAAACAGGGCTGTAGAGTTTATTGATATTAAGGTTGCAGTGTGTGTGAAACACTAGGAAAAGCCAAGACACTTACTGTTACCTTTATATATATATATTTCTTTATTACGGTCCAGAGACCCAACAATTCATTAAAAACAGTTCACAGTTTTGGCTGCCCGCCTTCAGGTTATATAAGCATTATGTACAGACTTAGGAAGAGAGATCATTAGTTCTTGCCACCACCGATAAAAACTTCGCCACTGCTAATGTTCTATCATTTATCCGGTCTTCCAGTAGGAACCTGACATAGTAAGCCTCTGATTTCCCCGGGAAAAGTCTTAACAGGGGTAATATCAGTTCATCCCTGGCTTGCTCGAATTTCACACAGTGCAGCAAAATATGCTTTACAGAGTCAATGTCTTGGGCACACGAACACAGTCTGTCCTGATAAGGAACTCCTCTCAATCTGCCATCCAACACTGCAGAAGGGAAGACATTAAGTCTGGCTTTTGTAAATAGCCTTCGGTAATTAGGGACTGTCAAATTTTTGATATAAGCTGCCATCCTAAAGGCGTGCCCATACTGCAGTCCCATTGCCAGCGGACTACAGACTGTGTGTGAGCGACACTGCAGTTCACCGTGTGCAATATCCCAGAGTCTTTGCTTTAGGGTCTTTAGGGCACCTTCATATCCCAGGCAATAGAGTTGGGGGGGTGCCAGGCCAATGGAGGTGGCTTTCCTAGCCATGGTTTTCTTCCAGTTGCTGACATACTCCTCGTTGTTCAGATGTTTATACAGACCCTCTCCAAGCTCAAACACTGCAATCTTGAGCCAGTGTTTTAGTGCAGCCCACCATGCCTTAGTTGTAATTGGGCATTCACCAGCTTCTAACAAAAGTATAGAGTTGGGAACACAGTTGGGTACCTGAAGCAAAGATCGTAAGAATTTTGCTTGAAAGCCATCTATCTTAGGCAGGTCCCCAATATGCCATACATTTGCAGCGTACAGGAGTTGGGGAACGGATTTTGCGTTGAAAACCCTTAAGGCTGCTGGTACAAACTTGCCGCCCTTTGTGAAAAAGAATCTGCTTATGGCTAGCTTTGTGATCTCTGCCTTTTGAAGGGAAGTTTGCCAATGGAATCTCCATGATCTTGTATGGTGGAATGTAAGCCCTAGGTAGCTGAAATACCTAACCTGTTCAAGGTTATGGCCATCCAGCACCCAGTTTGACTGGGAGAAGCTTATTTCGAATGCTAATATTTTTGATTTCCCATAGTTAATGGATAAGCCATTTTCAGTACAATAATCAGAAAACTTCCTTAGCAGATATTTCAAACCTGGTCTAGAACGTGAGATGATGGCTGCATCATCTGCATATAGCAACAAGGGGGTCCGTCTCGTTCCTATTTTGGGAAGGTGTCCGTCTGGGTCCATTAGGCTCTCTTCTAGGTCATTTAAGAATAGGCTAAACAAGGTGGGGGCCAGGATACAACCCTGTCTCACCCCCCTAGTCATCTCAATGTTGTTCGAAAGCTGTCCCTGTCGACCGCATCTGACCTGCAGTTTAGTTCCATTATACAGAGCTTTTATAAGGAAGAGAAGTCTTTTATCCTGCAATATCAAATCTAATTTGGACCATAGCTGGGATCTGGGGATTGAATCAAATGCTGATTTCAGATCCATGAAGGCCACAAAAAGTTTGCTGTGTAGATGCTTATTATACTTTTCGGCTAGGAAGGACAGCATATGACAGTGGTCTGATGTTGAATGGTTCTCGCGAAAGGCTGCCTGGGCTTCAGATAGAATGTTATATTCATTTAGAAACATTGTCAGTTTACTACTGAGGTACCGAGCATACAGCTTCCCAATTACTGAAAGCAGGCTAATTGGCCTGTAATTGGAGGGTACATTTGGGTGGCCTCTCTTAAAGACTGGAACGACTATAGCATGTTTCCAGCTATGTGGTACCTTGCCCGAGTTGTTTACTGTTGTGAAAAGAGCCGCCAGAAGTGGAGCCCACCAGTGCTGATTTGATGTAATCAGTTCCGCTGGGATCAAGTCTTTTCCTGGAGCCTTGCCATTCTTCAGGGTCTCAATTAGTGTATAGGCTTCCTCCACTGTAACAGGTCTCCACTGTGGCAGCAGTGCCAGTTTAGCCCTGTCATCATCCTGGAAGCTGGGAGGGAGGTTTGTGTTTTCCATAAATATATTCCTAAAATGATTCTCCCAAACTTGAGCTGGGATGGCACATCTGGGTGCTGGGGAGCTGTTTTTCATTGAGTCGGAGACCAGTTGCCAAAAGAGTTTAGTTTCGTTATTTAGTGAAGCGTTCAGTAGCAGGGACCAAGAATGTTGTTTATGCTGCCTTTTTTTTAAGGCCAAAAGGGCTTTATACTCTTTTTTCATTTTAAGATAGGATGGAGGTAAGTAATTTAATCTGGCATTTCTAAAGGCCAAGTAGGCCTTCCTTAAAGCTTCCTTCTTTGTACGGCACTCTTGATCAAACCAATAACGCCCTTTAGCTATGCGAGGCTTGCTTGCTGGGTTTATACTAACGGAGACCACATCCTGCAGGGACTCAATAAGATTTTCGTAAGCCATCAGGGAGGATTCTGTAGATGAATTGTTGATAATAATTGATCTTAACTTAATTACAGTTAGTAGATTCAGTCTATTCTCAGCTTCAATCGCTATCTCAGGTGTCCATCTTTTCCTGCACCTTACTGGCTCATTTACTTTGTCTTTATCTATGTCTTTTTCTACTCTGTAAGCACGCTGACTTGTATTTTGTCCAGTAGTGCAGACAATTAGAGGTAGGTGATCGCTTTCAGTTCTACTATCAATGCTGAAATTTTTGATCGATTCGAAAGCCTCCCTGTTGGTGAGACAGTAGTCGACTGTGCTGGCTCCCTTTGTATTTATAAATGTGTACTCTCCTTCTCTATCCCCGGGTAGCGCCCCATTTGCAATGATTAGGTCAAGGCTTATTTGTAAAGAAGCCAGGCAGAAGCCAGCATAATTGATTTGGCTGTCTTTTGAATGTCTGCACGGGGGCGGATTTAGGAGAAGGGCGCTATTTTCCTTTAGCTCTCTTAATACTGGGAATTTTATTTCGAGGCTGTCTTCATTTGAGCCTATTCTAGCATTCATATCTCCCATTATGTAAAATAATGAGCCGGGGTACTTAATTTGGCAGGCGTACAGGAAACTGTGGAATTTGCGCTGTGTTTGCACTGTAAGTGGTGGCATATAGACTGAGATAATAATGATACTCTTGGGTTCCAACTGCAATGTGATCCTCAGCGCCATTTGCTCGAAGACTGAGAACTCAGAGACCTGAGGTGCCAAATGCGTGGCAACCAGAGTTACTAAGCCCCCACTTGGTCGTCCCCTTCCTGACGGTTTGGAGGCCTTGATTTCGTAGGCCTGGTAACCATCCAGAGCTATGTTGTCTGTTGCCCAGGTTTCCTGTAACATTATTATATCAAACCGCGTTATATATTCACAAAATGCCTCATCCCCTAATTTGTTGGCCCATCCCGCAATGTTCCATGAAATAATGTTGAGGCTACTCAATCCATAAGTGGCGTGGCGTTGTTGTGGTGAGGAAGTTGTTATCAGCTCTCCCTCTAATTCAGAGATGTCGCAACCATTCTTTGGATATACAGGGTGTTGTTTTTCTTGGGCTTGAGTTACAACCTTTTCCGATTTTCCCCTCTTCAAAGATATTAGCTGATTTTTAATAACGGGAGCTTCGCTATGGGCTTCGCCGATCCGTGTAGGTTGTGCATGCAACAGGTCAGCAGTTAACTGTCATTTAGGGGGAAAGGTAGTGTCCTTAGGTGGCTGAGAGGACCCCGTGAAGAAGTCAGTTATTTTACTTTGTAGGAGTGGCTCAAGTGGGGGCCGCACTGGCATAGAGTTTAAGGAGGTATAGTCAGGCTGACGCAGATGGACGTTCTCTCTATTAGGTGGAGTTTCTGATACAGACGGGTCACACGCCTCCATGATGTTAGGGGACGATGTGTGGAGGGCCTCCAAGTAGGACCCCGCGAAGAAGTCAGTTATTTTACTTTGTAGGAGTGGCTCGAGTGGGGGCCGCATTGGCATAGAGTTTAAGGAGGTATAGACAGGCTGACGCAGATGGACGTTCTCTCTATTAGGTGGAGTTCCTGATACAGTCGGGTCACACGCCTCCATGATGTTAGGGGACGATGTGTGGAGGCAGGGGCGTTCCTAGCCCCTTGGCCGCCGGGGGCGGGAAGCAAAGAGGCACCCCTGGGGGGCGGGGCATCCCTCCGCAGCGTCACGCGTCCTGACGTCACGACGCATGTCAGGACGGGCTGCGCGTGCGCCAGCAGACCTCCGTGCCGGCGCTGCTTTTTCCCCTTTAAAGTCGTCTTCTTCTGCTGCTGCTGCTGCTACCACCACCACCTTCCCTCCCTCACGCTCCCCTTTCTAGTGGAAAGAACTACACACCCCAGGGTGCTTTGCAGGTCTCTCCCTGGTATTCTGGATGCTGCTCCTGCCGCTGACAAGCGAATGTAATCAGAGAGCTTCGGAGGCAGCCAAGGCAGCGACAGCAGCTCTTAAAGGAGCTGGAGCCGAGGATAGCCTCAGCCAACTTTTTTTTTTTCCCTCCCCCTTTCTGCGAGCAAAGCAAAGCAGCAAAGCGGCAGGACAGGAGGCGAGAGAAAAGGAGGAGGCAGCGAGCAGGGAGGGAAATCGCAGCTGAGCAGCAGCAGCAAAGAGAGAGGGGGAGGGAGGGAGAAACAGTCAAGGGTCTGGTTTGTCTTCGTTTCCTTCGCCCCCACTCCCACCCAGCAGCAGTAAAGAGAGAAGGGGGTGGGGGGGGAGAGAAAAAGAGACAGGGAGCTAGAGAGAGAGAGAGAGAGACAGCGCAAATTCTCCCAGCCTTGCATATTTTCCTTCCAACCCTCCTCCTGGCTTATTCTTTTGTGTGGCGTGTTTGAAAGGAAGGGAAGCAGCCAAAGAGACAAAGGAAGAAAGAAGGAAAGGAGGAGAGCGAACGAGAGTGGGGAGGGGGGAAGGAGGCGGCGTCGTAGAGTCATGTCCACGCCCCGGCAGCACGGACACCTCTCCTCCGGAGGAAAAAAGTCTCTCCCGACAGGCAGCAGCCACCGCCGACGCGGGTTGCTCGCTCAGCCGGTGCCTGCTCAGCCTCTCCGCTCTCCCTTCCTGCTGCTGGGCGGAGCTGCGGAAGGCTGGCGTGACGCGGCGCCCCTCCTCGCTGGCCCACCCCTCCCCTCCCCTCCCCTCCGCGGCTCCGCCCAGGGTGCCCACCCCAGCGCCGAAAATAACGGAAAATAAAAAAAATAAAGGAAAGCACGAGCTGGCCAAGAGAGAGAGTGTGAGCAAGCACAAGCCAGCCACCCCACGCGCCAAGCAAGGTTTTGGGATCGGCTGGGGCTCAGAGTCGCCAATCGCAGGGGCAGGCCCCTGAGTGTCAAACCCCCCCCCCAGGGCGGTACTCGGAGCCGACCGCTCCCCCTCGCTACGCCCCTGGGCGGGGCTCTCTTTCCCTGTCAAGCGCTCTGCCGCTGGTGGAGGGGGCGGAGCGGAGAAGCCCGATTTTGGGCTGCTCCCCCTCCCCCGCCACTCTGCTGCTGGCAGAGCGGCACCGGGCGGCGGCGGGAGGGTGGGCTGGCCAGCGCCCCCTCCATTTTGGCGCTCTAGGCACCGGCCCTGGTGACGGAGGGAGCGGCGGCTCGTGGGAGTGGCGAGAGGGGCCGCCGCTTGTCACCCCAACCCGCCACTTATCACTCTGTCACTGGGGGCGTACCGCCCCTACCGCCCCTCCCCAACGACGCCCCTGTGTGGAGGGCCTCCAAGTAGAGTCGTCGGTCTTTAAGGGCTTGTGTATCAGTTCTCACAGGGATGGCAGAGGCAGGCCCCCTAGTAGGCCAACCAGATGTAGTTGAGATGATCTGATTTATATGTCCTGCAGGATCTTCAATCAACACGGTGTTAACTCTCAGGGCTGGGGCAGCATCCTCCTGTGTTTGTCTCGATATCAGAGGAGACTGTAGATCTAGAACTGCCTCTGGGGCTAAGCAAGGAGAATTCACTAATGCATCCGCTCTTTGTATGTCGGTAGAGTAGGAAGACTCCAGTTCCGGCATAGAGGAGTAGGATGGCAATGATTTATTGGGAGAGGTAGGATTTTGAACATCATTCTTTGGCTCGTTATCCAAGAGGGATGAATGAAGATCTATTAATGGTGGAGATAGCTGTCCAGCTTGAGGTATGGGGCGAGGATCTGTTTCCTGGGGAGAGGCCCTGGCACCCAGCAAGGGTGTCGCACACTTTGGCATAGGGCTTTGAGGGATTAACTCATCCATTTCCATGGAACACGGTTCTGCTGAATTGGGGTGATTGATGTTCATGAACGATTTAGTGTAGAAGATGTGCAAGAGCTGTTGTTTAAGTGAGTCCAGCCTACAGATTATTTCCTGTTGTTCGGTTGATGGTAGCTCACCAAAAGAGGCGATAAGACATCTTTCCTCCGGGGGTGTCCAGTGGTTGTCCTCACAGCTATGATTCTTTGCTACTACAGTGGAAGCATGGGACATGGATTGTTGCGGGACATACGTGTCTAAGGTAGGTGGCTCAGGGTCCCGGATTGTATCTGGGATAATAAATGAGGGGGTCTTATCAGGTGATCTATCGATTAGGAGTGGTTTTATCTTGGAATCGGTGAAAACTCTTGTTGGTATAATGCCGCAACTTGCCAGGAATGCTTTCCGCCTGATGGAGATAGAGGGAATCCTTGAGGAATAAAAAGCGAGCATTACTTTCTGGTGTCTGCGCTGATAGTTCAGTGGTAGCACTGCAATAAGGTCAACTTGAGATGATACCATGTTTAGAAGTTTACTTAGCTGCTCTTTAACACCACGCAAGGTACCCCACCGCGGAGACCCATCCCAGATAGTGAGGCATAGTTTCCTTGGTTGCAGGATCAGCGATTGGTGGGACAATAGGGGATTAAGTTGAAACTTAAGGTTATCCAGTTCTTTGTTACTCGAAGGGAGGTATCGCTGTCTGCCTGGAACATCTGTTGCCACAGATTGGGCTGCCTTCGACGGAGGGAGAATGATTTTTTGTTGAAGTTTGCAGAATTGCGAGGATAGTCCATCGAGTCTTTCAAAAATACAGTGAAGAGTTCTGATTATTAGATGGAGCTGTTCCCAACTAGTACAATCCCTCCGTTCAATTTCTGGACCTGACGCCAGGGGGGATCCATCCCCTGTATCTTTCCCATTTACATTAATAGTCTGTGGAGTATTCAAATCCTCCGCTAGAGTAGCCACCTCGTTATCACAGACATCACAGACATCTTTAAGGGGAGAGAACCTGTTTTTTATTGGCACCATGAAGGTCAGTTTACTAAAAGAGTCCTCCAATTTAGCTTGTTTAGGAGCTGGTGCTGAGACTACTTCCTCTGGGTCTCTGCAGCGTTTACTAGTAGGTATCATAATGAAGTGGGATGAAAGCCAAAACGACAAGAAAGACGAGAAGAGAGATAAAAGCCCAACTTCATAAAACTAAAATCAAGATAAAGAAGGGAGTTGACGAGTAGCGACGAGTAGCGGCTATCGGCTGGCAGCCAGCCCAGGGTGTCTCGTGGAAGCTTATAAGTGTTATCGGTAAAATTCCATAGGAAGGTAAGGATAATGATTAAAATTAGCGAAATTAAAAGCCGTTTACTTCCCTGGGAGCAGTGGGCGATACTTACCGCTCGTGTTATCTCAAGAGCTCCGAAGCATTTTTGACCTCTCTCTGCTGCGGCTTGCTGTTACTTGCTTCCTTTTTCTGCAATGGAATACCTAAAACAAGAAGAGCTCCCAAAGCTGACTGTTTTCTCTTGATCCATAAAACATTTCTTTGAGGTTCAAACTTATCCAAGCCATTTTCTGATTCATCAATTCAAAATTTAAAAGAATTGTCTTTTGTTCCTGGGTGGTGCCCGGATCTAAAGCCAGTTTGAAAACGAAAGCGAGCATGGTCGAAGGAGATAAAGGGTGTCAAGTGTCAGTAATTTTCCATCCTCGACTGTTAGTTTCTCAGCGCCATTTTCCCCTGAGGCAGAGTGCCAAGAAAGACCCAGAAGTCACAAAAGAGATATTTCCATAGTCTTCAATCCCCTCGCAGGGACTTAATCCGTCTCAATTATCACAGTACTTCAAAGCAACATTGTAATTAGCAATGCAGCTGCAGTTTCTTAAGACTTAGTTATCTTCTCTGCACAACAAAGGGAAGGGACGGGCTTCCTTTTGACATCCCTCCCGGTTGCCAATTGTTAAATTATAATCCAATTAATTCCGTACTTACTGCAGCCAGGATTTTTTCTTTTTTTTTTCTTTAAATTGCCAGGAAATGCTTGGTGCTCGAGTCTGGCGAAATCGCTGCTTTGATCTCCAGGGGGGTGCATCCGTCTCTTCAGTCCCGTGTCGGAGCTCCGCTCGCTTGATTTCCCCCCCTTACGAGGGTCAATCAAGAGCAGAGACGGCACGTCTGGGACCCACGAGACCACGGTCCACGGGACGCTCTTCCCGTGGCTTTAAGGGGCCCTTGGCGCAGGCAAGGAAACCCCTAGAACCCCTCGGAGGGCCGGAGCTGTTCAGCTCCCGTCCGCCATCAACCGGCACCAAACAGGAAGCCCTCTTTCTCCAGCTCTGTGGCTGTAGCCAAAGTGATTTGGGTGATCAGAGGCTCCACTGAATGATTCTCTTTCACGCCACACAACACCTGTAACAGGACATTAAAAAAAAACAACCACCTGTAACAGGACATAAAGGTTTATTTTTCTTGAATGATATGGACTTTTCTCAGTCGGTAAGGAGCAGACAACCTGTCACCCCAAATGCATTATAAGGGTGATACACAGACACACACACACACACTTTCCATCATTGTTACACTTCTAGAAATATGCATGCGGATAGGAGAACTAGAACAGCAGAGAACATTGGAAATGTTGGCTGATGGGAAGTGAAGTCCATTGACGTATGGAGAGCCACCTGGTCCCGAACCCTGCTCAAGATTCTTAATCTTTTCCCCACAACGTATTGATAACATCAATCTAACAAACAGGGCTGTAGAGTTTATTGATATTAAGGTTGCAGTGTGTGTGAAACACTAGGAAAAGCCAAGACACTTACTGTTACCTTTATATATATATATTTCTTTATTACGGTCCAGAGACCCAACAATTCATTAAAAACAGTTCACAGTTTTTGGCTGCCCGCCTTCAGGTTATATAAGCATTATGTACAGACCTAGGAAGAGAGATCATTAGTTCTTGCCACCACCGATAAAAACTTCGCCACTGCTAATGTTCTATCATTTATCCGGTCTTCCAGTAGGAACCTGACATAGTAAGCCTCTGATTTCCCCGGGAAAAGTCTTAACAGGGGTAATATCAGTTCATCCCTGGCTTGCTCGAATTTCACACAGTGCAGCAAAATATGCTTTACAGAGTCAATGTCTTGGGCACACGAACACAGTCTGTCCTGATAAGGAACTCCTCTCAATCTGCCATCCAACACTGCAGAAGGGAAGACATTAAGTCTGGCTTTTGTAAATAGCCTTCGGTAATTAGGGACTGTCAAATTTTTGATATAAGCTGCCATCCTAAAGGCGTGCCCATACTGCAGTCCCATTGCCAGCGGACTACAGACTGTGTGTGAGCGACACTGCAGTTCACCGTGTGCAATATCCCAGAGTCTTTGCTTTAGGGTCTTTAGGGCACCTTCATATCCCAGGCAATAGAGTTGGGGGGGTGCCAGGCCAATGGAGGTGGCTTTCCTAGCCATGGTTTTCTTCCAGTTGCTGACATACTCCTCGTTGTTCAGATGTTTATACAGACCCTCTCCAAGCTCAAACACTGCAATCTTGAGCCAGTGTTTTAGTGCAGCCCACCATGCCTTAGTTGTAATTGGGCATTCACCAGCTTCTAACAAAAGTATAGAGTTGGGAACACAGTTGGGTACCTGAAGCAAAGATCGTAAGAATTTTGCTTGAAAGCCATCTATCTTAGGCAGGTCCCCAATATGCCATACATTTGCAGCGTACAGGAGTTGGGGAACGGATTTTGCGTTGAAAACCCTTAAGGCTGCTGGTACAAACTTGCCGCCCTTTGTGAAAAAGAATCTGCTTATGGCTAGCTTTGTGATCTCTGCCTTTTGAAGGGAAGTTTGCCAATGGAATCTCCATGATCTTGTATGGTGGAATGTAAGCCCTAGGTAGCTGAAATACCTAACCTGTTCAAGGTTATGGCCATCCAGCACCCAGTTTGACTGGGAGAAGCTTATTTCGAATGCTAATATTTTTGATTTCCCATAGTTAATGGATAAGCCATTTTCAGTACAATAATCAGAAAACTTCCTTAGCAGATATTTCAAACCTGGTCTAGAACGTGAGATGATGGCTGCATCATCTGCATATAGCAACAAGGGGGTCCGTCTCGTTCCTATTTTGGGAAGGTGTCCGTCTGGGTCCATTAGGCTCTCTTCTAGGTCATTTAAGAATAGGCTAAACAAGGTGGGGGCCAGGATACAACCCTGTCTCACCCCCCTAGTCATCTCAATGTTGTTCGAAAGCTGTCCCTGTCGACCGCATCTGACCTGCAGTTTAGTTCCATTATACAGAGCTTTTATAAGGAAGAGAAGTCTTTTATCCTGCAATATCAAATCTAATTTGGACCATAGCTGGGATCTGGGGATTGAATCAAATGCTGATTTCAGATCCATGAAGGCCACAAAAAGTTTGCTGTGTAGATGCTTATTATACTTTTCGGCTAGGAAGGACAGCATATGACAGTGGTCTGATGTTGAATGGTTCTCGCGAAAGGCTGCCTGGGCTTCAGATAGAATGTTATATTCATTTAGAAACATTGTCAGTTTACTACTGAGGTACCGAGCATACAGCTTCCCAATTACTGAAAGCAGGCTAATTGGCCTGTAATTGGAGGGTACATTTGGGTGGCCTCTCTTAAAGACTGGAACGACTATAGCATGTTTCCAGCTATGTGGTACCTTGCCCGAGTTGTTTACTGTTGTGAAAAGAGCCGCCAGAAGTGGAGCCCACCAGTGCTGATTTGATGTAATCAGTTCCGCTGGGATCAAGTCTTTTCCTGGAGCCTTGCCATTCTTCAGGGTCTCAATTAGTGTATAGGCTTCCTCCACTGTAACAGGTCTCCACTGTGGCAGCAGTGCCAGTTTAGCCCTGTCATCATCCTGGAAGCTGGGAGGGAGGTTTGTGTTTTCCATAAATATATTCCTAAAATGATTCTCCCAAACTTGAGCTGGGATGGCACATCTGGGTGCTGGGGAGCTGTTTTTCATTGAGTCGGAGACCAGTTGCCAAAAGAGTTTAGTTTCGTTATTTAGTGAAGCGTTCAGTAGCAGGGACCAAGAATGTTGTTTATGCTGCCTTTTTTTTAAGGCCAAAAGGGCTTTATACTCTTTTTTCATTTTAAGATAGGATGGAGGTAAGTAATTTAATCTGGCATTTCTAAAGGCCAAGTAGGCCTTCCTTAAAGCTTCCTTCTTTGTACGGCACTCTTGATCAAACCAATAACGCCCTTTAGCTATGCGAGGCTTGCTTGCTGGGTTTATACTAACGGAGACCACATCCTGCAGGGACTCAATAAGATTTTCGTAAGCCATCAGGGAGGATTCTGTAGATGAATTGTTGATAATAATTGATCTTAACTTAATTACAGTTAGTAGATTCAGTCTATTCTCAGCTTCAATCGCTATCTCAGGTGTCCATCTTTTCCTGCACCTTACTGGCTCATTTACTTTGTCTTTATCTATGTCTTTTTCTACTCTGTAAGCACGCTGACTTGTATTTTGTCCAGTAGTGCAGACAATTAGAGGTAGGTGATCGCTTTCAGTTCTACTATCAATGCTGAAATTTTTGATCGATTCGAAAGCCTCCCTGTTGGTGAGACAGTAGTCGACTGTGCTGGCTCCCTTTGTATTTATAAATGTGTACTCTCCTTCTCTATCCCCGGGTAGCGCCCCATTTGCAATGATTAGGTCAAGGCTTATTTGTAAAGAAGCCAGGCAGAAGCCAGCATAATTGATTTGGCTGTCTTTTGAATGTCTGCACGGGGGCGGATTTAGGAGAAGGGCGCTATTTTCCTTTAGCTCTCTTAATACTGGGAATTTTATTTCGAGGCTGTCTTCATTTGAGCCTATTCTAGCATTCATATCTCCCATTATGTAAAATAATGAGCCGGGGTACTTAATTTGGCAGGCGTACAGGAAACTGTGGAATTTGCGCTGTGTTTGCACTGTAAGTGGTGGCATATAGACTGAGATAATAATGATACTCTTGGGTTCCAACTGCAATGTGATCCTCAGCGCCATTTGCTCGAAGACTGAGAACTCAGAGACCTGAGGTGCCAAATGCGTGGCAACCAGAGTTACTAAGCCCCCACTTGGTCGTCCCCTTCCTGACGGTTTGGAGGCCTTGATTTCGTAGGCCTGGTAACCATCCAGAGCTATGTTGTCTGTTGCCCAGGTTTCCTGTAACATTATTATATCAAACCGCGTTATATATTCACAAAATGCCTCATCCCCTAATTTGTTGGCCCATCCCGCAATGTTCCATGAAATAATGTTGAGGCTACTCAATCCATAAGTGGCGTGGCGTTGTTGTGGTGAGGAAGTTGTTATCAGCTCTCCCTCTAATTCAGAGATGTCGCAACCATTCTTTGGATATACAGGGTGTTGTTTTTCTTGGGCTTGAGTTACAACCTTTTCCGATTTTCCCCTCTTCAAAGATATTAGCTGATTTTTAATAACGGGAGCTTCGCTATGGGCTTCGCCGATCCGTGTAGGTTGTGCATGCAACAGGTCAGCAGTTAACTGTCATTTAGGGGGAAAGGTAGTGTCCTTAGGTGGCTGAGAGGACCCCGTGAAGAAGTCAGTTATTTTACTTTGTAGGAGTGGCTCAAGTGGGGGCCGCACTGGCATAGAGTTTAAGGAGGTATAGACAGGCTGACGCAGATGGACGTTCTCTCTATTAGGTGGAGTTTCTGATACAGACGGGTCACACGCCTCCATGATGTTAGGGGACGATGTGTGGAGGGCCTCCAAGTAGGACCCCGCGAAGAAGTCAGTTATTTTACTTTGTAGGAGTGGCTCGAGTGGGGGCCGCATTGGCATAGAGTTTAAGGAGGTATAGACAGGCTGACGCAGATGGACGTTCTCTCTATTAGGTGGAGTTTCTGATACAGTCGGGTCACACGCCTCCATGATGTTAGGGGACGATGTGTGGAGGGCCTCCAAGTAGAGTCGTCGGTCTTTAAGGGCTTGTGTATCAGTTCTCACAGGGATGGCAGAGGCAGGCCCCCTAGTAGGCCAACCAGATGTAGTTGAGATGATCTGATTTATATGTCCTGCAGGATCTTCAATCAACACGGTGTTAACTCTCAGGGCTGGGGCAGCATCCTCCTGTGTTTGTCTCGATATCAGAGGAGACTGTAGATCTAGAACTGCCTCTGGGGCTAAGCAAGGAGAATTCACTAATGCATCCGCTCTTTGTATGTCGGTAGAGTAGGAAGACTCCAGTTCCGGCATAGAGGAGTAGGATGGCAATGATTTATTGGGAGAGGTAGGATTTTGAACATCATTCTTTGGCTCGTTATCCAAGAGGGATGAATGAAGATCTATTAATGGTGGAGATAGCTGTCCAGCTTGAGGTATGGGGCGAGGATCTGTTTCCTGGGGAGAGGCCCTGGCACCCAGCAAGGGTGTCGCACACTTTGGCATAGGGCTTTGAGGGATTAACTCATCCATTTCCATGGAACACGGTTCTGCTGAATTGGGGTGATTGATGTTCATGAACGATTTAGTGTAGAAGATGTGCAAGAGCTGTTGTTTAAGTGAGTCCAGCCTACAGATTATTTCCTGTTGTTCGGTTGATGGTAGCTCACCAAAAGAGGCGATAAGACATCTTTCCTCCGGGGGTGTCCAGTGGTTGTCCTCACAGCTATGATTCTTTGCTACTACAGTGGAAGCATGGGACATGGATTGTTGCGGGACATACGTGTCTAAGGTAGGTGGCTCAGGGTCCCGGATTGTATCTGGGATAATAAATGAGGGGGTCTTATCAGGTGATCTATCGATTAGGAGTGGTTTTATCTTGGAATCGGTGAAAACTCTTGTTGGTATAATGCCGCAACTTGCCAGGAATGCTTTCCGCCTGATGGAGATAGAGGGAATCCTTGAGGAATAAAAAGCGAGCATTACTTTCTGGTGTCTGCGCTGATAGTTCAGTGGTAGCACTGCAATAAGGTCAACTTGAGATGATACCATGTTTAGAAGTTTACTTAGCTGCTCTTTAACACCACGCAAGGTACCCCACCGCGGAGACCCATCCCAGATAGTGAGGCATAGTTTCCTTGGTTGCAGGATCAGCGATTGGTGGGACAATAGGGGATTAAGTTGAAACTTAAGGTTATCCAGTTCTTTGTTAATCGAAGGGAGGTATCGCTGTCTGCCTGGAACATCTGTTGCCACAGATTGGGCTGCCTTCGACGGAGGGAGAATGATTTTTTGTTGAAGTTTGCAGAATTGCGAGGATAGTCCATCGAGTCTTTCAAAAATACAGTGAAGAGTTCTGATTATTAGATGGAGCTGTTCCCAACTAGTACAATCCCTCCGTTCAATTTCTGGACCTGACGCCAGGGGGGATCCATCCCCTGTATCTTTCCCATTTACATTAATAGTCTGTGGAGTATTCAAATCCTCCGCTAGAGTAGCCACCTCGTTATCACAGACATCACAGACATCTTTAAGGGGAGAGAACCTGTTTTTTATTGGCACCATGAAGGTCAGTTTACTAAAAGAGTCCTCCAATTTAGCTTGTTTAGGAGCTGGTGCTGAGACTACTTCCTCTGGGTCTCTGCAGCGTTTACTAGTAGGTATCATAATGAAGTGGGATGAAAGCCAAAACGACAAGAAAGACGAGAAGAGAGATAAAAGCCCAACTTCATAAAACTAAAACCAAGATAAAGAAGGGAGTTGACGAGTAGCGACGAGTAGCGGCTATCGGCTGGCAGCCAGCCCAGGGTGTCTCGTGGAAGCTTATAAGTGTTATCGGTAAAATTCCATAGGAAGGTAAGGATAATGATTAAAATTAGCGAAATTAAAAGCCGCTTACTTCCCTGGGAGCAGTGGGCGATACTTACCGCTCGTGTTATCTCAAGAGCTCCGAAGCATTTTTGACCTCTCTCTGCTGCGGCTTGCTGTTACTTGCTTCCTTTTTCTGCAATGGAATACCTAAAACAAGAAGAGCTCCCAAAGCTGACTGTTTTCTCTTGATCCATAAAACATTTCTTTGAGGTTCAAACTTATCCAAGCCATTTTCTGATTCATCAATTCAAAATTTAAAAGAATTGTCTTTTGTTCCTGGGTGGTGCCCGGATCTAAAGCCAGTTTGAAAACGAAAGCGAGCATGGTCGAAGGAGATAAAGGGTGTCAAGTGTCAGTAATTTTCCATCCTCGACTGTTAGTTTCTCAGCGCCATTTTCCCCTGAGGCAGAGTGCCAAGAAAGACCCAGAAGTCACAAAAGAGATATTTCCATAGTCTTCAATCCCCTCGCAGGGACTTAATCCGTCTCAATTATCACAGTACTTCAAAGCAACATTGTAATTAGCAATGCAGCTGCAGTTTCTTAAGACTTAGTTATCTTCTCTGCACAACAAAGGGAAGGGACGGGCTTCCTTTTGACATCCCTCCCGGTTGCCAATTGTTAAATTATAATCCAATTAATTCCGTACTTACTGCAGCCAGGATTTTTTCTTTTTTTTTCTTTAAATTGCCAGGAAATGCTTGGTGCTCGAGTCTGGCGAAATCGCTGCTTTGATCTCCAGGGGGGTGCATCCGTCTCTTCAGTCCCGTGTCGGAGCTCCGCTCGCTTGATTTCCCCCCCTTACGAGGGTCAATCAAGAGCAGAGACGGCACGTCTGGGACCCACGAGACCACGGTCCACGGGACGCTCTTCCCGTGGCTTTAAGGGGCCCTTGGCGCAGGCAAGGAAACCCCTAGAACCCCTCGGAGGGCCGGAGCTGTTCAGCTCCCGTCCGCCATCAACCGGCACCAAACAGGAAGCCCTCTTTCTCCAGCTCTGTGGCTGTAGCCAAAGTGATTTGGGTGATCAGAGGCTCCACTGAATGATTCTCTTTCACGCCACACAACACCTGTAACAGGACATTAAAAAAAAACAACCACCTGTAACAGGACATAAAGGTTTATTTTTCTTGAATGATATGGACTTTTCTCAGTCGGTAAGGAGCAGACAACCTGTCACCCCAAATGCATTATAAGGGTGATACACAGACACACACACACACACTTTCCATCATTGTTACACTTCTAGAAATATGCATGCAGATAGGAGAACTAGAACAGCAGAGAACATTGGAAATGTTGGCTGATGGGAAGTGAAGTCCATTGACGTATGGAGAGCCACCTGGTCCCGAACCCTGCTCAAGATTCTTAATCTTTTCCCCACAACGTATTGATAACATCAATCTAACAAACAGGGCTGTAGAGTTTATTGATATTAAGGTTGCAGTGTGTGTGAAACACTAGGAAAAGCCAAGACACTTACTGTTACCTTTGCATTTTTGACCTCTCTCTGCTGCGGCTTGCTGTTACTTGCTTCCTTTTTCTGCAATGGAATACCTAAAACAAGAAGAGCTGCAGGGTTCTGAAAAGCTCATCAAAACAAGGAAGGACAAGTCAGAGAAGTTTCTCAAAAGCTTTCTGTGGGGATACATCCCAGATATTTGGGGAGGGTTCAGTGATAGAGCATCTGCTTTGCACGCTGAAAGTCCAAGGTTTAATCCCTGGCATTTCCAGTTAGGGCTGGGATAGAACCTTGTCTAAAGAAATCTTAGAGTGCTGCTTCCAGTCAGTGTACAGAATATTGAGCTAGATGGACCAATGGCTGACTTAGTATGAGGCAGCTTCCTATGTTCCTGGAGAAAGAAACATGTTGAAAGTTCAATTTGGGCCAAGAAGAAAATGCAGAAGTTGTCGCTGTATGGATTGCTTGACGTTTCACTCCCTAAATCCACAACTACTTGCTACCTCACTCACCTGTGCTCACAGCGGGCCGAGATATCTGTGGTATTTTGGTCAGAGCAGCAGCAGTGGCCCTTGTAGCTCTTCTAGCGGCAGTAGTGGAAGTTGAAGGCTGCACCCCTGAAATGAGGGAGGAGAGAAAGGGGGGGAAGATGATGTGTACTCTTTAAAACATTTCACATTCTGGGCGTAAGCACAACCTACTCAGAATCAAGTCCCACTGTGTTTTAGCATAGCCTGTACGTGGCATTAATTCACAGAAGACCTGATAACTGGACAGGACCTGCCGTGGGAGCCAAGAGATTTCTGTATGTGGCTGTTGAGAGTCACACTCATACGATTAACAAATGCAACCAATTCCAACTGCAGCCACATTGCTTTACATGTCCAGGAGTTCAATGGAAGACTTGAACTCAGAGCTCCAGGAGCAGTGCTTTAGCACTACGCTATCCAGAAACTCACATGTACAGCAGTCCCAAAAGGTTTGGGGCAATCCTGCAGTATGGTGATGCATACCTTTTCTCTCTTTGGGAGGTTTGTCTACGTAGATCTGTCTCTGGTTATGCTGAGCTTTTTGCAGAGTGGAGCCCTTGCTAGGTATCATCTATAGAAAGAAATGGAGCCAGGGTTTCATAACTGCATACCTGTGTTACTGGGAGACACACACAGTTTACCACCCCTTTACTTCTACAGAGCCTTCCTTTAATTCCCAAATAAGAGCCTGTGGTGAGACAATTGCCTCAGTTATATGAACCTTACATCTATTCTTGCAAATAAGCCCACTTGCAAATATTCTGGCCACATATATATAGGTAGGTTAGGATTAGCTTTGCTATTAAATTTCTATAAGGGCTCAAATTAACAAAACATTTGCAAAGCTACAAACTTTTTGAGTTGGCTATGACCCTTAATTTCAAGCTGCAAACACATAACACACAAACCTAAGACCATATGCAGAAATAAATAAATAACAAGACCAACAATAAAGACTACCTACCCCTGGTTTATTACCAAGCTGCCATAGTTCTAGCGGCTCATTTTTCTGTTCAAACCACATGTAAAGTAATAAAAATGTAAGACAAACCACTGATTGCGGTGGTCTAGTTGGTGGTCTAGCTCAGTGTTTTTCAACCACTGTTGCGTGGCACACTAGTGTGCCGCGAGATGTTGCCTGGTGTGCCGTGGGAAAAATTGAAAAATTACTTTATGTATAGTCAATATAGGCACAGAGTTAATTTTTTTAAACATTTTCTAATGGTGGTGTGCCTCGTGATTTTTTCCATGAAACAAGTGTGCCTTTGCCCAAAAAAGGTTGAAAAACACTGGTCTAGCTGGTGGTCTGATTGGTTCTTGCAATTGGTTCTTCACCTTTGACCTTGTTAACCGCATTTCCTAGGAATACCCAACAGATAGAGTAAGCATGCATCACAACCAGAAACACACATTTCCTATTAAATTTTTAACGATTTTTTTTTTTAAAAAAAACTGTATTTGCACCTCCTAACCAGAGTAGCCAACCATATGAAAGAATGGCCAGGGTATCCAAAATCAGTGACCATAATCAGGTATCCTGGCAGACAGGAAAGAAGCAATACTCTCAAAGTTCTGTGACAGACCACCACCTTCTATGATGTATGCATGGTGCTTTTAGGGTGGTCTCTAGTGAAGGGGTTGGACAATTTCAAAAGTCTTTAAAGGTTCCTGCACGCTTTATTCTTGGTCTCTCTTACCTCCTTACCAGGATGGGAGGAACTTTGTTAGAAAAAAATAAACAAGACTTGCCTTGCTTTCACTGCATCCTGCCTCCATCCATTTGTCTCTGATGGATTATGGACTTAGTGGACTCAGTACCTTGGGGAGTTGGGCAGCAAAAGCCACCCCCCTAATTTTCTATAACATATCTATCAGCATACCTCTGTGACCAGCAAACCAGGGCAAACACCATGCTCAAATTTGTTCTTACTGGGTACATTTATCTACTCTGAGATGAAAACCTGTGTACACAGTACCGTTTACCCTACATCCAGTGCTCTCAATCTGCCACTTTGGGAAGAGGTATACACACAGTGTTAGCCACACTCCAAATCTATCCTGTCATTTCCTTTGAAATATTGTGCTTTGATGCATTCCCCCTCCCCCTAAAAAAAAATGTTTTCAAACTGGAAGAATGGCCTAGTTGTGCTTAAAGCCAGTAATGTGTTCACAGCCCAAGTCACATTAGAAGGTTGCATGCGTATCTTATTTTCCCCCTGATGGAAGTGCTTGAGTGTTTGAATTGAGAACTTATGTACTTCCCTTATCCTGCTTCAGGGGACAATCTTATTCAAAACAAGCTACCCTGGCAAACCCCTATTCTGAATGCCCATGACTTTAGTAATGGAACACAACTGACTGTCAGCACCACAATTACACATAACAGACATAAATTACTGGAGTGCCCATTGTGAATTAAGCTGATCCCTTCCTTCCTTAACCACTACCCACCAATCCCTTTTTTTCTGGTCCGCATAAGGCATACCACCCCTCCAAAATCAGAACCTATTTCTAACCATAATATTCAACTCTGGCTTTGGACAAACTAGGACAACCCAACATCATGGAAAAGAAACACAGGAGAGTTAAGTACACGTACCACACTTGCTGCTTTTGTTACCGTCTCCTTTGGCTTGCTGAGCACCGGTGATACGGAAAAATCCCAGGCGTGCTTGCCCACCTGGCCCTATGAGAGAAGCCCACGGGTTCTGCGGAGTTCAAGGAGGAAGCCAGCCAGGAGCAAAGTAAAGCAAGGAAGCTTTATTGCGCAACAGGAGCAGCCAAGACTGTTCAACGGGAAAAGGGGTGACATGGACTTTTAAAACTTTACGAAACATCCCAGCATACACTTCAGAAACGTCATTATCACATGGGGAAAAACGTCAGATGATGGACAGGAGGAAGGGGGGTTTGCGGGATTTACATATGGGGAAAACAAGTTTAGCATAACAGTCAAAGGTGGCAGGAACAGGTAAATGGTTTAAGGGTGGGTACAATACACATTGAGAGTTTCCACTGGGAAAGAACAATAGGGGATCCTTGGGAGGATGTCTGCTACCATGGTAACTGATGGATGGTACCGGAGTGGATTACTGGGAGGAGTGCATTTCCTCTTGAGTACGTGATCCGCTGCCGAAGGGATTATGGAAGTTACTGAGGTGAGAGTCCAAAAATCATATGGTATCGAAATAATAAACTTCTGATGATCGGAGGATGGCGGGGACCGAGGGGTTAGAAAGGTTATTTTATAAGGAGCAGATAGACACCCGAACCAAGTAAATCGGATACTGCATTGTGGAGATATTGATTTTTGTAACAATAAATGGTTTGAGCTGTCAAACTGGCCACCCAAAGTCTAAGTTTGTCTGCTTGCAACATTGTAACAAGTTATAATTAATAGTTTCCCAAACTAGATACATTTTGGTTTCAGTTCCATTGTTCCCGCAGCAGGGTGCCTGTCAGAATCCACTTAGCGCGCAGTCAAGCGTGAAGGTGATGATTGAATCACTGAACGTCCCATTTTGCAGGCCGAGCTGAATGCACGCTCCTGATTGGTGGGCCTGCCGTTCATTGAGAAAATGGTGTGTAGGGAAGCGCTTTTTGACAGGCGAAGCGATACGAGTTTTCAGGCTTTATGTACAGCCCTTTCGAAGGGGTTTTGGGGAAATCAGTGTGCTGCTTGTGAGACTGTGTGGGGGAACATGTGGAGGGGTTTCGGGGGCCCCGGGGGAGGGTCTTCGAGGCGATTCGGTGAGTCCCGGCTGGCCGTCTTGCTAGTAGGTCTCCGGGAAAGCGCACTCCCCCTGCTGGTTTCCCTATCACCGGTCTATTTGACGGTTCTAAAAGGAAGGCAGGTGCCTCTGGCTTGAACTTCCCACATTTAAATATGGGCTTTCTCTGCTCATTTAACTTCCGTAGTTCTGCTGCCATTGCTGCACAGTTGGGACGGTTTTTTTCTTCCAGACCTGCGCTAATAAAAGTCTCGCCCCTGTGGTCGCATATAGGAAAAACTTTTGGTCACATTTCTTTATCTCTGACCCCACCATTCCTAGAAGGAATGCCTCCGGTATCTTTATGAAAGTGTATTTTAGTATTTTTTTAACTCATTATATATGTCTTGCCAATATTGTTTTACTATCTCGCATGACCACCATAAATGAAAGTACTCCCCGTCTTTCACCTCACACTTCCAGCAACTTCTGCTTCCAGTTCTATATAATTTCGATAATCTAATTGGGGTGAGGTGCCAGCGGTACATCATTTTGTATACATTCTCTTTAAGTGATGTACATGCTGTAAATTTAATTCCGCTGTTCCAGAGTCTTACCCATTTATCATATTCAATATTATGACCAACGTCAATTGCCCATCTTATCATTACACTCTTTATCTCCTCGTCTTTTAAATTCCATTCCAGAAGAAAATCATAAATCTTGGATAACATTTTAGTACTATTTTGGACAACCACCTTCTCTAGCCATGATTTTTCTTGATTAAATCCCTGGAGTTTCTTATCTTTTATAAATATACTGTTTAATTGGTGATATTCCAGCCAGCCCGTTAGCTTCTTGTTTAGTTCTTCATATGGTCTTATACTTACATTATTATTTTCCATAAACAAAAGTTCTCTATATGTTAGCCAGCTGGCCTCCATATTAGGTCTTTTTATTGTGAAAGCTTCTTGTGGCGACACCCACCCTGGAGTCTTTTTTTCAAACCAATCTTTATACCTCCTCCAGACTTGATATAATGGTTTTCTAATGGTGTGATTTAGGAAGCCTTTATGAACATCCACTTTATTATACCAAAGGTAGGCGTGCCACCCAAATCTATTCTCTACCCCCTCCAGGTCCAATAAGTCTGTGTTGTTCAATCTAATCCATTCTCCTAACCAGTCAATGCACGCCGCCTCATAGTATATTTTTAGGTCTGGTAAGGAGAACCCCCCTCTTATCGTTTTGTCCGTCAATAGCCTATATGCTATCCTCGGCTTTTTACCTTGCCAAACAAATTTAGTAATAATCTTCTGCCATTCTTTAAAGTATTTCAAATTCGTGATAATGGGGATATTTTGGTACAAAAATAATATCTTCGGTAAAATCGACATTTTAATGGCTGCTATCCTTCCCATGAATGATAATTTCAATCTTCCCCATATATCAAGATCTTTGCGGATTTCCTTCCAGAGTGGTTCATAGTTGTCTTTAAACAGATTAGCGTTTTTGGTGGTAAGCCAAATGCCTAGATATTTAATCTTTTTGACTACCTCAATTGTTGTTTCTTTTTGAAGCTGTTCCAATTGTTTTCCATTTAAATTTTTTGCCATCATTTTAGTCTTGCTTTTATTAATCTTTAAACCTGCCAATGTGCCGAATTCTTCAATAATTTTTAGTGTTTCTCCAATTAATAAATGTGGATCTTCGATTGTAATAACAATGTCATCGGCAAAAGCCTTGACTTTATATTCTTTCGATCCATATCTTATTCCTTTTATTTTATCTGATGTTCTAATTCTTTGTAATTGCGGGGATTCAAACCGCCGACTTTCTGATCGGCAAGCCCTAGGCTCTGTGGTTTAACCCACAGCGCCACCCGTGTCCCTGTAGGCCAGCCATATCTGGAGGTCCACAGATTCCTCATCCCGAACAAGATGGACTTTTAGTTCGATCTGGAAATAGCCACTGACAAGGCGATTCATCTGGATCTGCACCAGCCGAAAAGGGCTCACATTCAGGCCAACTGCATACCATTGTTCAGAAATGCAGCGGAGGTCAGTTCTGGCAGGCTCCAACACTGCACTCAGATCCAAAAGAGGAGGAATGGCGCTGGACGCGGTTGGTGTGCTTACACAGGTTACAACACAGGTATCTGCCCAGCTCTGAAGCAGGGCCCTGTTGGCAGATCTTGGAGTCATCCGCCTGGAAGTCCTGCTTGTAGATTGAGGAGTCCTGCCTGTGCAGTGGAGAGAGGAGGAATAAATCAATGGATATTCCATTAGGATGTCATGCATGTCAAAAGAAAAATCTGAATTCTTCAGAATTGCCTCATGTCCAGAAACATATAGAAGCTGCTTAAATCTAACATAGGGGATGGCGGAAGATTGGCTCCAGACTCTCTTCCTGTTTGGACTGGTGTGCCAGCTGCGTCCACTCAGAAAACTAGCAGCTGGCTTCCACCATTCATACCCTGAAAACTTCTCAATGGGATTACTGAAGAATATCCTTTGTATGTAACTAAGTGAGCTAGAAACTTTAACAGATAGAGTGAAATCTTCACTTGCTATGGGGCCCAATTAACAGAGAGGTCTTAAGCCAATGAACTGAGTCTTCCCACTTTTGGAGTTGTTTCAATAAACCTTTGTGCTGTGTGGTGGGTGTGTATGCCTATGGAGAACAGGAAGCACACACACTGCCTCCTAGCACACAGTATGTATAACCAAAACATTTGGTCTGGGGTGGGGAGATAAATTCATGGTTCCCCTACCTACTATTCCTTTTCTAAAGAGAGACCTCCTTCACCATCACCTCCGTGCTCCTCATTCCCAGTAAGTAAAATGAGTAAGGCATGCTCACTAGAAGCGCACTAGACTTCTTTGCCCTCTGCAGCAAAGAAGTTTCCCCTTCACGCCCAAATTCACCCACAAAAGGAACTGCTCCAACACTGACCTGGGAAGGGCCTGGGTGATTCAATTTTGCAAAACCCTCCATCAAACGTCACTTTCTCCACTACCTCAATTGTTGTTTCTTTTTGAAGCTGTTCCAATTGTTTTCCATTTAAATTTTTTGCCATCATTTTAGTCTTGCTTTTATTAATCTTTAAACCTGCCAATGTGCCGAATTCTTCAATAATTTTTAGTGTTTCTCCAATTAATAAATGTGGATCTTCGATTGTAATAACAATGTCATCGGCAAAAGCCTTGACTTTATATTCTTTCGATCCATATCTTATTCCTTTTATTTTATCTGATGTTCTAATTCTTTGTAATAATACCTCCAATGTTAATATAAATAAGAGAGGTGAGATTGGACAACCCTGTCTTGTTCCTTTGGTTATATCAAAATTTTCTGTTAAATCATTATTTACAATCAGCCGTGCTTTCTGTTCTTTGTATATAGCCTCAATACATTTTCTAAATTTTATGCCCAATCCTAACTCTTCGAGGTTCATTTTCATAAAGGTCCACGACAGGTTGTCGAATGCTTTCTCGGCGTCCAAAAAGATTATCGCTGCCTGTTTATTTATTCTTAGATCTAAATAGTCGATAATGTTTAACATCATTCGTATATTATTCTTTACCTGTCGCCATGGAAGGAAGCCTGCTTGATCCGAGTGTATATGATGTACCAAAATCCTTTTTAATCTTTGGGCCAAGATGGTTGTAAATAACTTATAATCAACATTTAATAACGATATCGGCCTATAGTTTTTCACGTTGGTAAGGTCTGAATCTGGCTTTGGAATCAGCGTTATATGGGCCTCCTCCCATGTTCTAGGTAGTCTTCCTTTTTCCATTATATTGTTCATTACCTCCCTCAGGGGTGAGACCAACTGCTGTGTTAATTTTTTATAATATTTTATTGTAATGCCATCTGGGCCTGGGGCTTTATCATTTTTCCCCTGTTTTATTGCCTCAATGATTTCTTCCTCTGTAATCTGGTTCTCTAGTAGGTCTATCTCTTCCTTATTCAACATTTTTAATTTATGTTGTTGCAGGTATCTCCTCATTTTCTCACTACATTCTTTTGGTGCCTTGTAGAGTTCTCTATAATATTTAAGAAACATATTTCTTATCTCTTTTGGTTTGTCCAAAGTAATATTATTATCTACTAATTTATTTATAGTATTTTGGGCTTGTCTTTTCTTTAATTGCCATGATAGCAATTTACCTGTCTTGTTTAGTGTTTCAAAATTTTTCTGTTTTAAAAACTTTATTCTCCACTCCACTTCCTGGTTTATCAAGGCATTTATTTGAATTTGTAATAGTCTATATGTTTGTTTTAGTTTTGAATCTGTCGGTTTCTTTATCATTTGTTTTTCTACTTCCTTTATCTTTAATAGTATATCCTCCTTGGTTTTTTCCCTTTTCCTTTTCAATATACAGTTTTGTTGTATGAGGAACCCCCTCATGACAGCCTTACTAGCGTCCCAGACCGTATTTAAGTCTGTCCCTTTATTTAGGTTTAATTCAAAATAAGTGTTCAAGTATTGTCTAGATCTTTCTAAGATCTCATTGTTATCTAGAATATTGTCATTTAATCTCCATCTAAATTGACTAAGTTTTTGAAGATTTAATTCCAATGTTAATGCATTGTGGTCTGATATGGTTTTTGGCAGTATTTCCGTCTTTCGAACTTTAGTCGTTAATTCTTTAGATAGCCAGATCTGGTCGATTCTACTCCAACTCTGATTTGGCTCCGAGTAGAATGTGAATTGTTTCACCGTTGGGTGTT
This sequence comes from Lacerta agilis, assembly GCF_009819535.1. Taxonomy (NCBI): domain Eukaryota; kingdom Metazoa; phylum Chordata; class Lepidosauria; order Squamata; family Lacertidae; genus Lacerta; species Lacerta agilis. The sequence goes on from NC_046329.1 coordinate 11,756,419, forward strand.
TAAACCTCCATATATCCACCATTCCATGCTGATCTATTGTGCTTTCAAAGACTTTAGGTAATTTCCCCGAATTTGATTTTTGTTTCTTGCCTGACCTGTCCATTTCTATTGAAGGGACCCCATTTAGGTCTCCCATCAATATCATCTTATAATCCACGTATTCCACCAAAATTTTATTTAATTTTTCATAGAATTCTGCTTTTTTTTCATTCGGGGCATATATCCCCACTATCAAAAATTTTTGTCCTTCAATCTGTACTTCAACACCTATTATCCTTCCTTCATTGTCTTTAAATTTCTGTTGAGCAGTATATTTATTTTTAATATATAATACTACTCCCCTTTTTTGTGTACGTCAGACGTAATAAATTCATTTCCTAGTCTAGAATTCTTTAAGACCCTGTTATGTTTCTTAATAATATGCGTCTCTTGCAGACATATTATGTCTGCTTTCTGTTTATTTATTAAATGTACCACCCTATTTCTCTTTGCCTTATCGTTCATGCCATTTACATTCCAAGATATAAGTTTTAGAGTCATTGTTTCTGTTTATTTAAATATTTTTATTACAGTACTTATCTCATTTAATTTTCTATATCTTTTTGTTCTTGTTCTTCCTCAGATATCTCGCCTTCGTCTTCTTGTTCCTCTTCTTCCTCTTTACGTAATTCCTTATATCTTCTTCCAAATTTTTTAAGTTCCAGTTCAGATTTTATTTTATGTTTCTTTTCTTTGTAGTAAAATGATATACCTTCGGGATATTCCCAACGGAATTTTACTTTCTGAGCGTTCAGGTTTTTGGTAAGATCTTTATACCCATTGCGTTTTTTCAAAAAGCGATTCGGGATGTCCCTGAATACAATAATTGTCTTCTCATCTATAATTAATTTCCCCTCTCTGGCCTTCTTTAATATTGTATTTTTCATATCCATTGACGTAAAGGTTACAAGGCAATCTCCTGGATAGTTCTTTTTTGGTCTATTCAATTGGGGTGGTGGTCTTATTCTAAACACATTTGTTATACCATATTCTAAATCCTCCTCCTTTACCTCAAGCAACTTTGCCAATTCAATAATTAATTTACTTCTAATGTCCTCCCCATCTTTTTCTGGAATCCCACGAAACTTTAAATTAAAGTTAAGTACACGTACCACACTTGCTGCTTTTGTTACCGTCTCCTTTGGCTTGCTATTTGACGGTTCTAAAAGGAAACTGTAATGAATCCAAATAAGAACTCTGGCCAAAGTTTTAACAAAAAAACATGCGTTTACTCATACTGTAATTCTTTACAGAATTGATAATACGTTTGGAATTACTTCTTAAACAACAAATGGTTTCATATGAAAGTTTTCTTTAAAGTCTTTTAGAGATGGCTGTCAGGGCTTCTCCAATGCGTGTCAGGTGTAAACCAGGGAGACCAGGACAGGGCCCCGTTTCGGCATGGATGCCTTCTTCAGCTGGCAATATCAAATAGTATTAAATAGCACAGAGTACATCAAGTTTCAAAATTGAACATTTTAAACAACATCAAACGAGTTATGTAAGGTTTTAAACAGAATTATAAAGTATCATTCACTAAAGGTCATAATTCAACAACATCAGATAAATTATTATTACAGGAAGTTTTAAAGTCTCGTGCTTATATATGTGCCCAAGTGGCTTTTCAAAGTATTTGGTTCCTTACCTTGTTTTTTATGGTAGAAGTATGTGAAAAATAAAAATGGTGTGTTTCTTTGATTCCTAAGAGGATATAGCGTCTGTAAACCATAGAAAAAATGACTGTTACAATTCTTCCATTAAATTGTGTATATGTGAAGTACAAGATTATGTGTGGTCTCACCTTAGAAGTTCTGCTGTATTTTTCTCTGTTTTTTTCGGGCGTTTCCTACTCATAGGTGAGTTTGTGGCCTTATATCTGAAAGGGGAGGAGATAACCCCCTGTTCTTCTTAAGGTGTAATACAATCTAAACTCCTCAAAAACAAAAGGCACTGTGGTGATATTTTAAAGAAAGGAAATGTATTCCTGATGTTCATTCAGACCCTTGGGAGACATGGTTTCAAACAGATGAATGTATCTGGCTTCCTGTTGTAATAGAAGTTTTTCAATATTTCTTCGGTTATATAAGTCTATTTTGGGTTTCCAGATAATAAAGAAGACAAAATCATCCTCCGTGTGTTTTTGTCGTATATAATGTTCCACTAAAGGGGCTTCTAGTACCTTGTTTCGGATCCGTGATCGATGTTCATTTATGCGTAATTTTATCGGTCTAGTGCTCTTGCCTATGTATATCTTTTTGCAGGGGCACATCCATGCATACACGCTGTTTTTTGTGTTGCAATTGCTGAAGTGTTCTATTTGAAATTTAAAGCCAGACTGTACATCAACAAACTCTTTCACTTGTAGTGCATATTTGCATACGCCACAGCTGCCACATTTGTAATGGCCCTTCGTGGTTTCCTCCGGGTATGTAAGCAAGTCCGATTTAACCAGATAATTTCTAAGTGATTTGGTTTTATTTAACCCAAACATAGGTGGATTCTGACATCCCGGTATGTTCGATAACAGGTGCCAATGTTTATATACCAGTTTCTTAATATTGGATGTGTAAGGTGTAAATTGTAACGCTGTGTAAATCCGATCTTCTTTGGATTTTCCAGAAGTCTTAACAGAAAGAAGATCTTTCCTGTCTTTTAATTCCGCTCTTCTTTTGGCGGCTTGAAGAGTTCGTAGTGTATATCCTCGCCTTAGTAAAGACTGTGTAAGTTTATTGGCTGCTGTTTCGTAGTCTTGTTGAAGGGTCGCATTTCTTTTGAGTCTCAAATATTGTCCATATGGTAGATTATTCAATAAATGTGGAGCATGGAAAGATGAGGCGTGCAGTAAGGAATTACGATCAGTCAGTTTACTATATGGACGGACCTTCAGTAATTGGAAGTGATCTATGAAAACTGTAACGTCCAAAAAATTGACCGATGTGTCGTGGATCGTCCCGGATAATCGTATATTAGGATCTTGAATGTTTATCCATTGCAGAAACTGTGTGGCCGCGTCTTGGTTCTGTATAACAAAAAATAGATCGTCTATAAAACGATAGTATTTTATGATTTGGGTTCTGAAAGGATTGTGATTATTCAAAATGAATGTTTTTTCAAAGTTTATCATATAAATATTGGCAATAGAGGGGGCACAAGAGGATCCCATGGCTACACCTTTGATTTGCAGGTAAAACTGTTCCAAATGACGAAAAAAGTTGTGGTCCAAGATGATATCCAGAATGTCGAGCAAAAAATGAGTTGGTGGTTCTTTGTTGGGCCTAGAGTTTAGGAGGAATTCTATAATTGTTCTTACCTCCGGAAGGGGGACGTTGGTGTAGAGAGACTCAACATCCAAAGTTACGAGCGAGGCTCCTTGAGGTACTTGAATATTCTCTATATTTCCAATAAATGTTTTCGTGTCCAATATGTACGACGGGGTATCAATGGCGAATGGGTGCAAGAAATGTTCCATATATTGGCACAAAGGTTCCAGAAGGGAATCATTGCCAGAAACAATGGGTCTGCCAGGAGGAGCACTGAGTGATTTATGAATTTTAGGGAGTATATAAAAAAAGGAAGGCAGGTGCCTCTGGCTTGAACTTCCCACATTTAAATATGGGCTTTCTCTGCTCATTTAACTTCCGTAGTTCTTTCTCAGCTTTGTAACGCTGTATCATTTCCAAATGCTCCTGTTCGCGAGACTTAGCTGAAGCACTTGATTTCTGGCCTACATGGGAAGCAAAAATAACTTTAGATCCCATCAGAATAACTTCAGAGGAATTAACAGTCCAATCACATCTGTGTTCACATCCAAACATCTCATGGATTTCAATATGATTTACTTCCAAAAGGGACCTAAATTAGAGACAGCCATATTCATCTACCTATCCACTATTACCCCAAGGTCTCATTCCTGGTCATTAATTGTCAGTCCAGAGGGTCAAATATGCAAAATTAGTATTATCTGCCACTACATGAATCATTTACACTTGTTTACATTGAACTGGACCTGCCATTTTACTGCCTGTTCACCCACTTCCAAGAGATCCTTTTGGAGCTCTTCGCAATCTTTTTGTTTTAACCACTCTGATAAATAATCTACTATCATCAGCAAATGCGTCTCTCCCACTCTTCACCTCTATTAACATTTGACTGCGTTAGGAATTCTGGAGTGGGTGACGCCTGAACTTGGTCATTTATCAGTTTCCGTTAATAGGCCTCTGTAGCACGTTAACTTTGTAGATGTAGGAAACTCCACAATGACACTAAAAACCAGTGTTTTGTCAAACACGAGTTGCAAGTCTTTACTTATCTGACTTTGTGCTGCTCCTTAGGAAGTATCCTTCACCTGACTCCTCCAGCAGTGAAGGCTCACCATTTCTTGATGCCTGTGCATTGACATCACTGAGTCCAAACTTCCTGCCTTTATTAAATTCCTTGTGTCTGCTCTCCTTTTGGGAAATGGACTTTCGGTGGGCAAGTTTTGTCTTCAAGGCCTCCGTACTTAGGTCCTTTTTGTACCGAGCTGCAAAAGTGGCAGCCATCCTGCTGTTTTCTAGATGCAAAGTGAGAAAGATTATAGGCTATGGATTCCTGCCCTTTCGTGGCACCCTACTTGCACAACTACTTTTGGCCACCTCATGAGAAGAGAAGACTCCCTGGAAAAGAACCTGATGTTTGGAAAGATGGAGGGCACAAGCAGAAGGGGACGACAGAGGACGAGATGGTTGGACAGTGTTCTCGAAGCTACCAACATGAGTTTGACCAAACTGCGAGAGGCAGTGGAAGACAGGAGTGCCTGGCGTGTTCTGGTCCATGAGGTCACGAAGAGTTGGACACGACTAAACAACAACACTTGTTACAACAGACTTCTGCCAATGCAAACAGGACCTGCCCTGTGCAGCTACCCACTTCCCAAGTGTCTCCAATATCTGCTTGGCAGGCAGAATTGGAAGACGCTCTGGAGCAGTTTGGGGTGGGATGTTCATGAGGCTGGCAGGGAGAAGAGAGGAAAGCAAAGTCTGTCACATCTGCTGCCAGGACAAAAATCTTGCCCTAGAGGTTTTTTGGACTTCCTTCCAGTTCACTTACATTGCCAAGCTACATGCTTTGATGCAAACATAGGTAAATGGTATTGTAACAAAACACTGTTTTAAAGTACTATGTGTGTGTCTATAGGACCTACCCACATGATGCTGACATAAACCGTACACTAACACTATGCAGTAGAACCTGTTACAGGAATTTCCCCGAACCACCTAGTTCCACAAGCATGACACTGACACACATACACACTTGAGTGAAAGTATTTCTTTCTCTATAGTGTTTCTATTATAAATTCATATAAAATTAACCGTATATCAGATCTAAACCGTTCCACTGTTGTTCTGCACTATCAAAGGGGGGAGACTTGGTGTGCTCACAAGGCAGCCATAATCCCCTGAGCGTACAGGGGGATGCAGTCACCCAAATCTGTCAAGAAGACTATGGGACATTTCACTCACAATAGGCCCACCACCTGGAAATGGATTTGACTGAGGCTAAGTCAAAGGATGGCCATTAGCCCTGCATTAGCCCTGCCCGGGCAGGGCAGGAAAAGGAAACCACGAACACTCTTTTGTTTGTGTCTGGGAGGGGTTAGAGCAACTGGGGTTCGCCCTTGTCTCCCATGGGCCCCCATATTGGCTCAGGGGGGGTTAGGAGAGCCTCCAGAACAGCATTTGTTACAGCCCTCTGCTGAATTCCTCACTCCATCTACAGCTGAAAGCAGCTGATCACGCAGGCTGTAACCTCCATAGAAGATTATGCCACAATGCATTTGTTAGTCTTTAAAGTGCGCCAAAAACACAATGGGGTGAGTGAGATACAGGCAGCTCCTTGAATTCAAATTTTGAATTGTTCATGTAATCACAGAATAATACATGGATCTCAGCCAGAGAAGTTCTCCCCGCTGCCTAAAAAGCCCGATGGAAATCTACCTGTTTGACACTCTGGAGTGGGCAGCTCTTCAGCTTGGGAGCAAGTTCCTTCAGGCTGGGAATCCTCCTTGGGACTCCATGAAAGGACATCCTGTTCGCTCAGATCTGCAATGGTCTCTTTCATCTCTTCTGCAGCTTCTGGGACTTTCATTTTATCAATGGAACCTTCCAGGCCCTGAGAATCGGTGGAAATCAAGTCATCCATACAGGGCCGTCTTAAGCATCTCGGGCGCCGTGGTGCAAATATCCCTCCGGCGCCCGCCCGCCCCCCCCCCCCCCCGTTTCCCAGAGTTGTCGACCTTTTTTAGGAAAGGTTCCCCAGAGTTTAGGGTTCCCCTTTATTTAGGGAGCTGACACCACGCTTACATATTATCTCTGCTTGGGAAAAGAAAACAGGAAACATAAACTGTTTTTGTTGCCCGTTTATTATCATTGCACATATTATTAAGTATAAAACATTGTTTTGCTTATTCTTGTTTTTTGCAGATTTAAGACAAATTATCTTATTATGTAAACAATGTTGATTCCTTTTTAAATTGACAATACCTGCGTTATTCATGTAAAACAGTTTGATACAGTACATTGTATGGAATGGTTTTTCCTCACATTCTAAGGTTCCCCTAACACCTTGATCCTTTGCTTTAATAAGGGAGACCTTAAAACAATGTGAGAACACTTTAAACATGTTTTAAAATTTCAAATCCATCACATCAAGCCAGCTCTCAAAATGCAGGGAACGTCACTCAGGTTTATTTTAAATTCAACAAACCCACAAGACGTAACTTTGTTGGAACAAAGTTTGAGTATTTCCTCTAAATGCTAGATTTTGAGCTGCCAAAAAATTAATTAGCACAATTATTTTCTCTAAAACAGCCGTCTACCTTTTCTTCTCACGTTCTATTCCGGCTTGATTTATGGAATCTACAGTTTTCCTTTTCAATATTTTCTCTTTTAGATCTATGCTTTTTTTAAATGGACAATATATGTCCTGCACTCTTTTCGTGTATTGCGCTACTTCTAGATAAATGCTCCCAGTTTTTGAAACCTGTGTTATCACTAAAAGTAGTGACATTATCATTGAAAAGCTTACAATAGAAGCAGAATACTGAATTGGTAGATACGGAATACAAAAGCCAGTCTCTATTAACTGTTTCTTTGTTCTTTAACTTTTTGGTGTAGTAAGAATCCGAAAATGACCTATTTTTACCATCTTTCGGATAGGCAGGTTGCTTTATTTGAACTGGCCCTTGATCTAGCAAAAACAATCTTAAACTTGTCTGGGACAATTTGAGGCCACAAAGAAGGATCACCCACTACATTTTCATGAAATGTCACTTCCAGGGGAGTCTCAGACGTCAAGGGAGATTCAGCTGCAAGAGCAGAAGTAGAGGCTTCTTCAATACATGCAGTATTTTCTAAATCTCTTGAAGGTCTTTCTTCTTCATCCACAGTTGCAGAAGATGTACCTGTTAAAACAGAAAAAGCATAGCTCAATACACATAAATTACAATAGCGGCTCTGAGAGCAACAGACCTGATGAGCACTTTGTAGGTTCAAATCCAAACTTGTGAAAAACAATAATTTAAGGTCAGCTGTTGTGCCATGTACGTGTCACAACAATTGCTCTAAATGGGCTGCAATGCCAATACCTCCATAAAATCCACCCATAAAAGTAATCTGGAAACTTACTATTTAAGACTTACACCTATTTTCAAGATTTGCATAAATTCTCTCAGTTGGTCAAAATATAAACATTTGATTAAAAATGTATGCAAATAAGATACGTGGATAAAGTAGCTCACTTACTTTGCCGGGGGAAAAATCCAATTGGAGTTGTCAACTTCTTTAAATTTTCTTCTCAAGTTTTCTCTTTCTGTTTTCGGAACCTGAAAGTTTCTTTTTACCATCGGCCATCTGCAAAATTAATAAAAAAATAGATAAACATGAAGGTGACACGTGCATAAATAAATATTGGCTGGCCAAGGCTTGTGCTTCGCTTACCTCCACGTTCGGACAGACTCCGCTCTGCTCGGCTCCTCCTTGTGCACACTGTCAACTCTTGGTCCTGGACTCGGGTTTGCAGAACCCAGTACAGATGTTTTGGCCTACTAGCTAACAGGACCAGTGGTCAGGGATGATGGGAATTGTAGTCCAAAACATCTGGAGGGCCGAAGTTTGGGGATGCCTGCTTTAAAGTCTTAAACCAAAAATTAATTAAAGAAATGAAAACCTTAAAAGCCTGGATTAATGAAATGCAAGCCCCTCTACTCCAAATCCACCCCGCAATATCAAATAGCACAGCTCAAATGGGCCCAGAACAAAGGTGTGCCTGCCTTTCTATAGACATTTAAATTGGCCTTAGCACCTTTCCTGGTGCTCTTTGGCCACTCTTTTGAGATGGTAATTATGTCATTCCTGAGGCAATAGGAAGGTTTTTTCCACTTTCTCCCTCCTTGCAGAGAAATTCTTAAAATTCTTAAAACAACACAATGAAGAGAGCAGACTGTGAAACGTAACAAAATGCAAGGTTTGAACAAGGCCACTGAGAAAACTCAAGGAAAGTATGATGAAATAATATAGTAAAGCTGCAGGTAAACAAGGTAAACAAATCTAGGAGGCTGGGAAAGGCTGGGGAAGTGGGGGGGGGGCACCAGTTCAAGGAGAAGGGGCATAACCTAGGCAAAAAACCTCTTGGCACACACACAAGAAATCCCAAACCCTAGGGCACTCGTCAAAAAGCCTATACTGCTTCCAAATGAAGCCCTAGGTTTTATTTTTTTATTGATCTTTCTAAAGCCAGTGGTTCTTTCTTTGGAAGGGGCTAGGATGTAAGGAACCAAGGCAGCCAAAACAAGGCTCCCTGGAGCAGTTAGCCAGTAACCCCCCACCCCCACCCCACAAGCACATTCCCGAAAGCACACTCAGGCAGAGCACAAAGGCTGGGTGGGAAACAGATCTCAGCGGCAGAATTATATGAATAACAACCCCCCCAGTAACACACACACACACACACACACACACACACACATAAAGGGCAGGGGGGCAGGGAAATTGAACCACAATAAGGACAGGATGCAGAGAGGAGGCTGAATACACAAAATAATACCTTAGGTTTCAGGAGGCAGGCAGGCAGGCAAGCAGGCAGGTACCAGGTGGTCACAGGAGGAGAAAGAAAGAGCCCGCTGCTGCTGTTGAAACACAGCAAACCACGCCCCCCGCCAGCTGCATACAAAAAAAATGTGTATAAAGAGAAATCCACACCATGGCCTTTGATAAATCAGAAACTGATGTTGAAATGTGGAGAATGGAAGATTGAAATATGAGAAGCTTTGAGAAACAGAAATTTGCCCATCCCATCTCCGTTCCATGCTGAACGTTATTTTTGGATGTGCGAATCTGGCTAGTTTGCTTAAAAATGTGGACCAGACTAAGACCCCATCCAGGAAGTCTGTGTCTCTTTTCAGGGGCTCTTGACAGGTGGGTTTGGCTCCAAACTCCACAAAGAAGTTTTTGCCTTAGCAGAGCTTAGCAGAAATAATAACTCCCTCTTACTATCCACCCACGTCTTGCCTCTAGGAAGACAGAGAACTCCGGGGCCACAGTAGATGAAAGTAACTCCACTCTGTGATATATCATGATGTTGCTTCCCTCCAATGATTAATTTCTCTTTAGTGACTATTTTAAGCAGTTCATCTTTGTCAGTTTCCTGCTGCATCCACTTAATTAGCAACTCCTGACCTTTAAAAAGCACATTCCATATATTCAAATGAATGTGAAAATTTAGTTTGATCTCCCCTTTTGGTGATTGCTAGCAATTTGCCAGGCCTGGACGGAACTGGCCAATGATTGCAGTCCAAGTATCTGGCCACACATTCCTCTTCTCTTTTGGCAATATCAGCTTCCTGCTAGGAAAAGACAAGAGAGATTCCTTTGGATGATCCAGGTAAGATGTTAGTCTTTATTGTAATTCGTTTGCAAAGGCGGGCTCCCCGACCCGGGTGGTGCGAAGAGCCCCGAGCACAAGGTGTGCTCAATATTTATGCCCTAGCTGCCGCCCCTCTTTTGGAGGCTTGGCTTACAATCTACCTAGTTAACAGTACAATACTAATACATAGCCAATCTACACTAACCATTTAGACTATTTCCTTATATGGAATATAAGCTTGCCTGGTTTGCACATCTAGAAGGAAGTGCTTGCTTGCAAAAGCAACAGGATGAGGGGTACTGAAGCTGCTCTGACTGTCTGACCACAAACTCAACCGTTTTTCTATTGTGGTTTCTCTTCAGCCAGCTTTTACGTGGCATATTCTGTTATTGAGGTTCGAGGCACTTTCCATTCTCACATCTCACACCCCCTTTTGTTTTCTTTTCAAAAGAACAACAACAAGGTAGAGGAGAAATGGAGATCAAAGCAACAGATCTGGAAAGGTGCTTTGAAAGTCGGAAAACAAACTATTCTAGGGGAAAGGGTGGACAATAGAAGGAAATATACAGATTGACAGGGACTGGCCTCAGGCCTGCTGACTCCTGCTCACAGGGCTGAGAATTGGGAAAGGTGGTAATTCTATCATCTTGTTTCATTGATTTCCATAGGATTTAAATATGACTAAAGGTGTGTTTTAAAACGATTAATTCTGCAGTGCTAGAGCTAACCATGACAGTCCCAAGTCATGTCCTCAATGCAAGTAAATAGCACAAGGCCCAGTTTATTAGGATCAGTATGCTCCTACATATAGTTTCTTGGTCCAAAGCCGCATTGAATGCAATGAATTTTATTTCTGGCTGCATAAGTACAACTTGCAAAACACACTGAGCTTTAACAAAACCTTCAGCCAGTGCAAATGCAGCTTTAGTTTTAATTCGAAATGCAAACAACATTGCACAGGAGTGCTAACATTCAAATTAATAATGTGCAGTAGGAACCCCATCAAAGTAATGAAATGTGTGACCTTCCTTGGTTACTTCCCTTGTTCTCTTGACCCTCCTCCATTCTAAAGTTACGAAGAAACTTGAATGAGGCAATATTGAGGCTTTCACTTCGCAAAGGAAAGAGGGTATAAATTAACCGGACACCCCTGCAGATAATATCAACACTCTTGTTCTGCAAAACATCCAAGAATTAGATGCTTCTCTACATTCTACTTTCAGCACACCACAGGACTGAAGTTTAACCAGTTCCATGTGTTTGTGATTTGCTCAGGTTAGCTTATGTAACAACACCCAGAACTTAATTGTGTGCTTTTAAGTGGCACATTTCAAGTCTCCACCTCTCCTCAATTGCTGCTCAAAATAATGCATATATTTTTTAAAGCGCCTGATAGAGCCATTTCCTCTTCTCTCACTTTTGTTTATATATATATATATATATATATACACGTAAGAGAATTAAATGACATGGGTTAGGATATAAGGGGATTAGTTGAAGTTCTAACGAGGTCCTTGTGGATGGCATAATGACCCGCAGAGAATCTTGTGGTAGATAATGAGGTATGAAAAACAATAAATCAGATTTTCTGCTACATTGTTAAGCATCAGGTCACCACTAGATCTTGACCATTGCCTGCAATGATCGGTGCTTAGAAAGCCTATGATTCAGTTCCAGGAGATATTGGTGACAGGCGCTGTAAGGCAAATACTGCTTCAGCCTACCAAGAAATTCCTCTTGAAAGAAATTTGTCTCTCACCTGAGGGATAATTACCTCCTGTACCTAGAAATGCTTCATTTCAAATTACTGTGGACTTGACTGTTCACATAATTTCACTCTGTGCTTATGTGCGCATTCCACATGTACGAATCCAGGGATTCAAAGGTGAAAAGTGGGCGAATAGGTAGGCAGTGGCGGTGGTGGTGGGAGAATGGTGGGACCAGAATGCACAAACTTTTCAAGGCTAACTACTGAAGCTGTATAGCCAGAGCAAGCAGCTACTCACAGGCAGGAGACGGGATGGCGGGCACAATTCAAGAGGCAGCTGCCATTCTTTAAACAGCTTTTTTCCAGATTGGAGTCAAAATTCCTTGGATGTGACCCAGGCATGTCCATCCATGTCCATCACATGTCTTACTTGGCTACTTACATCCCACACCTCCTGTGGCTGCACAAGACGGCCACTTGCAGCCCCGTAAAAACAACCCAGCGGCGGCGGATGGCGGCCCCTTTAGTATCGGAGGGACTGATCCCCCTGCCTAGAAATATTGAGGGAGCTGAAGCCCCATATACCCGTTACTCCTGCTTTCTTGTATCTTTTGGTTCAGAAAGGGGTCCTAGGTGTCAAAGTTGCTTCTCTCATAGGAGATAATTGGTGAAGATTCCACCTGTTCTGGTTCTCTCATGTCCCGCTCGGCTACCTATGGTGTGTGGCTTCCGCAACTGTTGGTGACTGTCATTTGCAGCTCCATAACTACAACCTGGCAATGGGGGATGGTGGCTCCCTTAATATTGAGGGGACTGAGCACCCTTCCTAGAAATATTGAAGGGGCTAAAGTCCTGGGTGGCCATGAGGGCCTGCCTTGTATCTGCAGTCAGTGATTCCTGCAAACTAAGGCAACGTCCGCAGCAGAGAATCAGCTCTCTCCAGATGGGAATGGATTTAAATCATCTGTGTTTTCTGAGAATTCCTGTAGCTGCCCCACTGCTATCGCCTCCTATGACTAGGTGGACAATGACTTTTGAACACACTGAAAACTCCCAAGCCCAAAACGTGCAAAGGGGGCCAACTCGCTTCCACTCCCACGGCTGCTGGTGACAGTCATTTGCAGCCCCATAGCAACAGCCCGTGGGGGGGGCACCTCAATATTGGGGGGGGGGGACTGAGCATCCTGTCTAGAAATATTGAGGGGGGGGGGTTAAAGCCCTGAGTGGCCATGAGGTCTGCTTGTTGTGCCCTGCCTTGTACCTGCAGTCAGTGATTCCAGCCAACTGAGGCAACAAGTCCTCAGCAGAGAATCAGCTCTGCTGGGATCATTAGAATTCTGCAACTAGCAGGGCATGAAGAATTTATTGGTTTTGTGCCACAGGCTGTATTCAGATGTGGTGATGATTGCTTTGGTTTTCCTGATTTCCAATGACACTACCATCTTTTTTTACAAAGGAAATGGGGTTGCTGCAGTTGGACAGGTGCCTTACTTGGACATATGGCACAAATGGTTGGAGCCCCATGGTCTAAAGTTTAAGACATGCCTGCAAGGAGGTGTGGGCCAGCTCAGACACAGCACTCTGCATTTTCACTTCCGATTTGACGCTGTGACAATGATGCATTTGTTCACAATTTTGGCAAAGTGGATGGTATGTTGCATTGAATTTCTTATTTTTTTGTATTTTTGTTTAATCAAACTGCAGAATCTGAACTACACACGGGCTGATACCCCGGTATGCTCCATTGATTTTTTCTTCAAAAATCCATGGGCTGTGTGTGACACAATATCTTGATGTGACCAAGATGTGTCTTTCCACATCTCTTATGTCCCGCTCGGGTACCTACGCCCTGTGCCAAATGAATTGTTTGGTGGCATAAGCTGCATTAAGATGCAGTGAAAAAACTAAGGATTTTACTCTAGTTGAGTTGCCAATCATTCTGGTTCCTTCCTCTTGGTTAGAAGTTGTATATTTCTTTGGAAACCTGTTACGATGCCCTGCAGTATGCAAATGGATAATGTCAAATCTTTCCCCTTCCCTCTCCATCTTCGCCTCTCCTGCCAGGAAGTCGGGTTTTTTTGTTTTTGTTTTTTTTGCACAGACCCCCATAAATGGGAACTTTATTAAACTAGCAAGATAAACTCAGAAATGTATAAATGGTCCATTGAATACATTCAGTTCATTTTTACAGATACGTCTTATATAGAAATTTACTTAGTGTCTAGACATTTAACATTTAAAATATTTTCTATTTTCAAGCTTACTACCATCAAAAGGTAATTCAAAAAATTACCCCAACACCTGCTTTTGCTGATGAGCACACAAAAAGATACAGTTGCGCCAAATGAACCGATGACTGCATTTAAACCAAGAAGCTTATAAAACCAACAAGGATTCCTTCAAAGCACCTTTACTATAAAAAGGGAGCCCAAGTCAACCTCCACACTGTGATAGTATATTCCTGGACAGTAAAGATACACTGTCTCCTATCCCCATAACCCTCAGTTTTTCACAGGTATCTGTCTGCAAAGGTCATTGATCAGGGTGAGCAAGACTGACTCAGTTGTTTGGCCAGGACTGAACCCAGATGGGAATGGATTTAAATCATCTGTGTTTTCTGAGAATTCCTGTAGCTGCCCCACTGCTATCGCCTCCTATGACTAGGTGGACAATGACTTTTGAACACACTGAAAACTCCCAAGCCCAAAACGTGCAAAGGGGGCCAACTCGCTTCCACTCCCACGGCTGCTGGTGACAGTCATTTGCAGCCCCATAGCAACAGCCCGTGGGGGGGGGTGTTTATATATCAGCCTTTTTAATTTAAAAAAAAAAACCACAGCGGTTTACAACAGTTGTAATTGGGTTTTCCTCCCCTCCTCTAGAGCTTTTTGTTCAGAATATATTCCTTTTATACCATTTAAAAAACCTTTTCCCATTTCCATATTGTCCAAATTTTCATTCATAAAATTCTAAGAAATATTGTCAAAGGCTTTCTCAGCATCTACAAACATCAAAATTGCTTTACAATTTATTTTTGTTTGTAATCTTTCCATTATGTTCACCACATTTCTTACATTGTCTTTCATATGTGGAGATGCTCCTTCAGGTATAAAAAGCGGGGGGGGGGGTGTGTCATTGCCACAGCCATTTGTGGGTTCCCTCCTCCCAGTTGCAGCCCAGTCTCCTATCGGCTTTTGACTGTTCACTGGAATGTGACTGTACGTGTGCGTTTGTCTTTTCTCTGGTTGCCACTTCTAGGCAAAAGCTGCCCGAGGACATCGAAAGCCACCCCCCGAGAAAAGTATAGCCAGGTGAGTCATGCGGGTTCATTGAATGCATTTGTATTTTCTAGTTACAGGTAGGTAGCCCTGTTGGTCTGTCGTAGTCGAAACAAAATAAAAAATAAAAAAATTCCTTCCAGTAGCACCTTAGAGACCAACTAAGTTTGTTCTTGGTATGAGCTTTCGTGTGCATGCACACTTCTTCAGTTACACTGAAACAGAAGTCCAGTGAGGGGCTACAAGTTCTTGTTGAGCTGTTGTCGAACAGATCCTCTTAAGCCTGCTGTTAGGGAGGCGTTTTGGTTGCAGCAAACTTTCCCAGACGGATGAGCCGGTCTTGGCCACGAGGGCCCACTTGTCTTGTTTGGAATGCATTTGTTGTTTTTGTGCTTTTAGTTGTCTTTAATTATCTTATGGGTAAATTGCTTTGAGACTCGGGTTTAGAAGGCAATTCGTAGCTTAATGATCATCATCACCAGCATCTGGGACTAGATCTTTCGCAAAGAGAGGAGCCTGTTTGCTTCTCTGTTCCAATTTCATGCTCTCTTCCTCTTCTTCCACAAGAAAAACGTTTTGTATTGTCCAACTTAAACCAATCCTTTAACCAGCAAAAGGCTGCTGCTTCAAAATACATCCTTAGATCTGGCAGGGCAAAACCTCCTCTCTCTTTAGAGTCTATCAATATCTTGTATTTAATTCTTGGTTTCTTTCTCTGCCATACAAATTTCATCAAATCCTTTTGCCATTTTCTAAAACAATCTAACTTATCTATGATCGGTATCACTTGAAATAAAAACAACATCCTTGGTAGCACGTTCATCTTTATAGCTGCTATCCTGCCCATCAAGGACAGTTTTAGCCTGGTCCATATTTCTAAGTCTCTTTTGATCTCATTCCATACTTTTTCATAATTGTCCTTGAACAGGTTTATATTTTGGGGGGTCAGATTGACCCCTAGATACTTCACCTTCTTAACAAAACTCAATCCAGTAAGTTCTTGTAAACTTTGCACCTGCAATGGCGTCATGTTTTTTGTCAATACCTTCGTTTTGGCTTTATTCAGTTTAAATCCTGCTACTCTTCCAAAGATGTCAATTGTCTCTAATACCACGGGAACACTGCTTTCTGGTTCCTGTAGAGATAACATCAAGTCATCCGCAAACGCTTTCAACTTGTACTCCTTCTCCCCCACCCTGATTCCTTTTATTGCCTTGTCAGTCCTAATCATATTTAGGAGAACCTCCAGGACCGTAATAAAAAGTAAAGGGGAGACAGGGCACCCTTGTCTCGTTCCTTTTTCTATTCTTATCTCTTCTGTTATCACACTGTTTATTATAATTTTAGCTTTTTGTTCTGTATAGACCGCATTAATACCATTTAAGAATCTTTTACCGACCCCCATTTTTTCTAAGTTTTTTTTCATGAAACTCCATGAAACGTTGTCAAAGGCCTTCTCTGCGTCTATAAACATCAATGCTGCATCTGTGTTTATCTTTTTTTCTAATCTCTCCAGTATATCCACGATATTCCTTGTATTGCTGCTTATGTATCTTCCAGGTAAAAAACCTGCTTGATCCTTGTGGATATAGTCTTTCAAAACTCTTTTCAATCTTGAGGCCATGACTTTCGCAAATATTTTGTAATCCACATTTAGTAACGAAATAGGTCGGTAATTTTTCATGAGTGATTCATCCGAGTCCGGTTTCAAAATCAGTGTGATAAACGCCTCCTTCCATGTGTCAGGTGCCCTGTCTCCTTCTAGCAATCCATTACAAATCTCCTTAAGCGGCTGAATCAGCCAATCTTTCAACACTTTATAATATTTTGCAGTCAGTCCATCTGGTCCTGGGGCTTTCCCTATCTGCATATTATTAATTGCCTCTTCCAACTCTTGTGTCGTAATCGGGTGGTTGAGAATTGTAACATTTTCTTCTGGGACTCTTTGTAGACCATGTGTTTCCAAGAATTGCTCGATTTCTTCCTCAGCTACTTCCTCTTTTTTATACAATTGTTTATAAAAATTTTGAAAACATTTCCTAATCTCCTCTGGGTTGTCTACAATCTTCTCATTAACCTTCAGATTGGTGATGGTATTCAATTTCTGTCTCTTTTTTAGCTGCCAAGCCAGCATTTTTCCACATTTATTAGCTGAATCGAAAGTTCTTTGCTTCATCATTTTAATTTTCCACTCAATCTCTTGATTTAAAAGTTTTGCATATTGGGACTGCAGCAGCTTTATTTCTTTCTGTACTTGTTGGTTTTTCGGGTGCCCTCTTAATATCTTTTTTTTCTTTATTTGATCCAAAATCTTTTCTTTTTCCATATTTTGTTGTTTCTTTCTTATTGCTTTTTCTTTTATTAGGAACCCTCTCATCACTGCTTTACTTGCGTCCCAAACAATTCTTTTTTCCACCCCCGTATTCAAATTGAGTTGAAAATATTCTCTCATCTTTTTTCCTGCTGCATCCACCAACTTGGTATCTCTCATCAAAGCATCATCCATTCTCCATCGAAATGAACCCTTGGAGTAAAGTTTCAGGTCCAATTGTACCGCATTATGATCTGAGCATGTCTTGGGGCAGATTTCTGCCTTCTGGATTTTCGGTGCCAGGCTTCTAGATGTCCAGATGTAATCTATCCTCGACCACGACTCCTGAGGCTCTGAGAAAAAAGTTGCTTCCTTTTCCATTGGATTCTTCAATCTCCATGTATCAATCAAATCTAAATTCTCCACCAAATTAAAAAAAGTTTTAGGCAATTTTCCTTCATTTGTAATTTTAGACTTTTGAGACCTG
The DNA here is from genome assembly GCF_009819535.1 of Lacerta agilis. Taxonomy (NCBI): domain Eukaryota; kingdom Metazoa; phylum Chordata; class Lepidosauria; order Squamata; family Lacertidae; genus Lacerta; species Lacerta agilis. The sequence goes on from NC_046329.1 coordinate 11,774,142, forward strand.
TCCATCATTGTAGAAACCGCCCCATTGAAATCTCCCAAACATATTAAATTGTAATCCAGATAATCCATCAGCAGTTCATGGATTCTCTTATAGAAGACTGACTTTCCTTCATTCGGTGCATAGAGTCCCAGTATCATATATTTTTCACCTTGTGCTGTAATTTCAATTGCGATGTATCTCCCTTCTTCATCTTTAAAAAGCTGCTTTGGATTGTACTTTTCCTTTGCATAAATTACTACTCATCCTGTGAGGCAAAATACGGAAGTCTGTCACTAGCATGAAGCCAGCTCGGCAGGTAGGAAAGATGGCAAGTGCTGAGCGGGTGAGTTTAAAGTGCGGTGGTTGGAACGGTCAGTTGGAGGAGGCGAGCATGGAGGCTCCTTCCACACAGCAGCTAGAGGCACTCAAGGATGGCGAGCTGAGGTGCCTGGCCAAGAGTGTGGGGCTGAAGGCTAACCTCATGGCAGACAAGTTGTTACATTTGTTTTTTTTTTTTTTTGTAAATAATTTTTATTGGTTTTTTCCATTGCATTTTAACAAGCAATTAAAATAATAAAAATATTGTAGAAGCAAGTATAACTTAAATATAAATAATCCAAAAAATTTGTACCGCTGTTTTCATTTACCTTTAAAGGTTTAAGTCCCTTCCCTTCTTCCTTCTTATGTCTTCTCTAACTCATAAATCAATATATCGCACATCAGTTCTTCTTATTCCATTTTAAACAATAAAGATAATAGATGAAAAGTAAAAATTCTCTTGTCAAATTTCGACTTATTCTTATACTCTTATATCCAAGCTTAAATTTTACCTTATTTCTTATATATCCATTTTTCGATAGTAGTAATCAACGCCAAGAGTTATATGTCATTCTTTACGTCTTACACACCTTGTCCAGATAGTCTATAAATTTTCCCCATTCCTTTCTAAATGTTTCTTCCCCCTGCTGTCTGACTCTCATTGTAATTTTTGCGATTTCCATATATTCTGTAACTTTCTGTTGCCATTGCTGCACAGTTGGTACGGTTTTTTGCTTCCAGACCTGTGCTAATAAAAGTCTCGCCCCTGTGGTCGCGTATAAGAAAAACTTTTGGTCACCTTTCTTTATCTCTGACCCAACCATTCCTAGGAGGAATGCCTCCGGTATCTTTTTGAAAGTGTATTTGAGTATTTTTTTAAGTTCATTGTATACGTCTTGCCAGTATTGTTTTACAATCTCGCATGTCCACCATAGATGAAAATACTCCCCGTCTTTCACCTCACACTTCCAACACCTTCTACTTCCGGTTCTATATAATTTCGACAATTTAATTGGTGTGAGGTGCCAGCGGTACATCATTTTATATAGATTCTCTTTAAGTGATGTACAAGCTGTAAATTTAATTCCGCTGTTCCAAAGTCTTATCCATTTATCAAATTCAATATTATGGCCAACGTCTATTGCCCATCTTATCATTACACTCTTTATCTCCTCATCTTTTAGATTCTATTCGAGCAGAAAGTCATAGATCTTGGATAGCATTTTCGCACTATTTTGGACAACCACCTTCTCCAGCCATGATTTTTCTTGATTAAATCCCTGGAGTTTCTTATCTTTTATAAATATACTGTTTAATTGGTGATATTCCAGCCAGCCCGTTAGCTTCTTGTTTAGTTCTTCATATGGTCTTATACTTACATTATTATTTTCCATAAACAAAAGTTCTCTATATGTTAGCCAGCTGGCCTCCATATTAGGTCTTTTTATTGTGAAAGCTTCTTGTGGCGACACCCACCCTGGAGTCTTTTTTTCAAACCAATCTTTATACCTCCTCCAGACTTGATATAATGGTTTTCTAATGGTGTGATTTAGGAAGCCTTTATGAACATCCACTTTATTATACCAAAGGTAGGCGTGCACCCAAATCTATTCTCTACCCCCTCCAGGTCCAATAAGTCTGTGTTGTCAATCTAATCCATTCTCCTAACCAGTCAATGCACGCCGCCTCATAGTATACTTTTAGGTCTGGTAAGGAGAACCCCCCTCTTATCGTTTTGTCCGTCAATAGCCTATATGCTATCCTCGGCTTTTTACCTTGCCAAACAAATTTAGTAATAATCTTCTGCCATTCTTTAAAGTATTTCAAATTCGTGATAATGGGGATATTTTGGTACAAAAATAATATCTTCGGTAAAATCGACATTTTAATGGCTGCTATCCTTCCCATGAATGATAATTTCAATCTTCCCCATATATCAAGATCTTTGCGGATTTCCTTCCAGAGTGGTTCATAGTTGTCTTTAAACAGATTAGCGTTTTTGGTGGTAAGCCAAATGCCTAGATATTTAATCTTTTTGACTACCTCAATTGTTGTTTCTTTTTGAAGCTGTTCCAATTGTTTTCCATTTAAATTTTTTGCCATCATTTTAGTCTTGCTTTTATTAATCTTTAAACCTGCCAATGTGCCGAATTCTTCAATAATTTTTAGTGTTTCTCCAATTAATAAATGTGGATCTTCGATTGTAATAACAATGTCATCGGCAAAAGCCTTGACTTTATATTCTTTCGATCCATATCTTATTCCTTTTATTTTATCTGATGTTCTAATTCTTTGTAATAATACCTCCAATGTTAATATAAATAAGAGAGGTGAGATTGGCCAACCCTGTCTTGTTCCTTTGGTTATATCAAATTTTTCTGTTAAATCATTATTTACAATCAGCCGTGCTTTCTGTTCTTTGTATATAGCCCTCAATACATTTTTCTAAATTTTATGCCCAATCCTAACTCTTCGAGGTTCATTTTCATAAAGGTCCACGACAGGTTGTCGAATGCTTTCTCGGCGTCCAAAAGATTATCGCTGCCTGTTTATATTCTTAGATCTAAATAGTCGATAATGTTTAACAATCATTCGTATATTATTCTTTACCTGTCGCCATGGAAGGAAGCCTGCTTGATCCGAGTGTATATGATGTACCAAAATCCTTTTTAATCTTTGGGCCAAGATGGTTGTAAATAACTTATAATCAACATTTAATAACGATATCGCCTATAGTTTTTCACGTTGGTAAGGTCTGAATCTGGCTTTGGAATCAGGTATATGGGCCCTCCTCCCATGTTCTAGGTAGTCCTTCCTTTTTCCATTATATTGTTCATTACCTCCCTCAGGGGTGAGACCAACTGCTGTGTTAATTTTTTATAATATTTTATTGTAATGCCATCTGGGCCTGGGGCTTATCATTTTCCCCTGTTTTATTGCCTCAATGATTTCTTCCTCTGTAATCTGGTTCTCTAGTAGGTCTATCTCTTCCTTATTCAACATTTTAATTTATGTTGTTGCAGGGTATCTCCTCATTTTCTCACTACATTCTTTTTGGTGCCTTGTAGAGTTCTCTAATATTTAAGAAACTATTTCTTATCTCTTTTGGTTTGTCCAAAGTAATATTATATTACTAATTTATTTATAGTATTTGGGCTTGTCTTTTCTTTAATTGCCATGATAGCAATTTACCTGTCTTGTTTAGTGTTTCAAAATTTTTCTGTTTTAAAAACTTATTCTCCCACTCCATTCCTGGTTTATCAAGGCATTTATTTGAATTTGTAATAGTCTATATGTTTGTTTTAGTTTTGAATCTGTCGGTTTCTTTATCATTTGTTTTCTACTTCCTTTATCTTTAATAGTATATCCTCCTTGGTTTTTTCCCCTTTTCCTTGTCAATATACAGTTTTGTTGTATGAGGAACCCCCTCATGACAGCCTTACTAGGCGTCCCAGACCGTATTTAAGTCTGTCCCTTTATTTTAGGTTTTAATTCAAAATAAGTGTTCAAGTATTGTCTAGATCTTTCTAAGATCTCATTGCTTATCTAGAATATTGTCATTTAATCTCCATCTAAATTGACTAAGTTTTGAAGATTAATTCCAATGTTAATGCATTGTGTCTGATATGGTTTTTGGCCAGTATTTCCGTCTTTCGAACTTTAGTTGTTAATTCTTTAGATAGCCAGATCTGGTCGATTCTACTCCAAACTCTGATTTGGCTCCGAGTAGAATGTGAATTGTTTCACCGTTGGGTGTTTAAACCTCCATATATCCACCATTCCATGCTGATCTATTGTGCTTTTCAAAGACTTTAGGTAATTTCCCCGAATTTGATTTTTGTTTCTTGCCTGACCTGTCCATTTCTATTGAAGGACCCCATTTAGGTCTCCCATCAATATCATCTTATAATCCACGTATTCCACCAAAATTTTATTAATTTTTCATAGAATCTACTTTTTTTTCATTCGGGGCATATATCCCCACTATCAAAATTTTTGTCCCTTCAATCTGTACTTCAACACCTATTATCCCTTCCTTCATTGTCTTAAATTTCTGTTGAGCAGTATACTTATTTTTAATATATAATACTACTCCCCTTTTTTGTGTACGTCAGACGATATAAAGTCCATTGACGTATGGAGAGCCACCTGGTCCCGAAACCATGTCAAGATTCTAATCTTTTCCCCACAACGTATTGATAACATCAATCTAACAAACAGGGCTTGTAGAGTTATTGATATTAAGGTTGCAGTGTGTGTGAAACACTAGGAAAAAGCAAGACACTTACTGTTACCTTTGCAATTTTTGACCTCTCTCTGCCTGCGGCTTGCTGTTACTTGATTTCCTTTTTCTGCAATGGAATACCTAAAACAAGAAGAGCTGCAGGGTTCTGAAAAGCTCATCAAAACAAGGAAGGACAAGTCAGAGAAGTTTCTCAAAAGCTTCTGTGGGGATACATCCCAGATATTTGGGGAGGGTTCCCCAGTGATAGAGCATCTGCTTTGCACGCTGAAAGTCCAAGGTTTAACTCCCTGGCATTTCCAGTTAGGGCTGGATAGAACCTTGTCTAACGAAATCTTAGAGTGGCTGCTCCAGTCAGTGTACAGAATTGAGCTAGATGGACCCAATGGCTGACTTAGTATGAGGCAGCTTCCTATGTTCCTGGAGAAAGACACATGTGAAAGTTCAATTTGGGCCAAGAAGAAAATGCAGAAGTTGTCGCTGTATGGATTGCTTGACGTTTCACTCCCTAAATCCACACCTACTTGCTACCTCACTCACTGTGCTCACAGCGGGCCGAGATATCTGTGGTATTTTGGTCAGAGCAGCAGCAGTGGCCCTTGTAGATCTTCTAGCGGCAGTAAGTAGTGGAAGTGAAGGCTGCACCCCTGAACTGAGGGAGGAGAGAAAGGGGGGGAAGATGATGTGTACTCTTTAAAAAATTTCACATTCTGGCGCGTAAGCAAACTACTCAGAATCAAGTCCACTGTGTTTTTAGCATAAGCCTGTACGTGGCATTAATTCACAGAAGCCCTGATAACTGGACCGGACCTGCCGTGGGAGCCAAGAGATTTCTGTATGTGGCTGTTTTGAGAGTCACACTCATACGATTAACAAATGCAACAATTTCCAACTGCAGCACCATGCTTTACATGTCCAGGAGTTCAATGGAAGACTTGAACTCAGAGCTCCAGGAGCAGTGCTTTAGCACTACGCTATCCAGAAACTCACATGTACAGCAGTCCCCAAAAGGTTTGGGGCAATCCTGCAGTATGGTGATTGCATACCTTTTCTCTCTTTGGGAGGTTGGTCTACGTAGATCTGTCTCTGGTTATGCTGAGCTTTTTGACAGAGTGGAGCCCTTGCTAGGTATCATCTATAGAAAGAAATGGAGCCAGGGTTCATAACTGCATACCTGTGTTACTGGGAGACACACACAGTTTACCACCCCTTTACTTCTACAGAGCCTTCCTTTAATTCCCAAATAAGAGCCTGTGGTGAGACAATTGCCTCAGTTATATGAACCTTACATCTATTCTTGCAAATAAGCCCACTTGCAAATATTCTGGCCACATATATATAGGTAGGTTAGGATTAGCTTTGCTATTAAATTTCTATAAGGGCTCAATTAACAAACATTTGCAAAGCTACACACTTTTTGAGTGGCTATGACCCTTAATTTCAAGCTGGCAAACACATAACACACAAACCTAAGACCATATGCAGAAATAAATAAATAACAAGACAACAATAAAGACTACCTACCCCTGGTTTATTACCAAGCTGCCATAGTTCTAGCGGCTCATTTTTCTGTTCAAACCACATGTAAAGTAATAAAAATGTAAGACAAACCACTGATTGCGGTGGTCTAGTTGGTGGTCTAGCTCAGTGTTTTTCAACCACTGTTGCGTGGCACACTAGTGTGCCGCGAGATGTTGCCTGGTGTGCCGTGGGAAAATTGAAAAAATTACTTTATGTATAGTCAATATAGGCACAGAGTTAATTTTTTTAACATTTTTTAATGGTGGTGTGCCTCGTGATTTTTTCCATGAAACAAGTGCTGCCTTCTGCCCAAAAAAGGTTGAAAAACACTGGTCTAGCTGGTGGTCTGATTGGTTCTTTGCAATTGGTTTCTTTCACCTTTGACCTTGTTAACCGCATTTCCTAGGATACCCAACAGATAGAGTAAGCATGCATCACAACCAGAAACACACATTTCCTATTAAATTTTTAACGATTTTTTTTTTTCTAAAAAAACGTATTTGCCACCTCCAACCGAGTAGCCAACCATATGAAAGAATGGCAGGGTGTCCAAAATCAGTGACCATAATCAGGTATCCTGGCAGACAGGAAAGATAGCAATCTCTCAAAGTTCTGTGACAGACCCACACCTTCTATGATGTATGCATGGTGCTTTTAGGGTGGTCTCTAGTGAAGGGGTTGGACAATTTACAAAGTCTTTAAAGGTTCCTGCACGCTTTATTCTGGTCTCTCTTACCTCCTTACAGGATGGGAGGAACTTTGTTAGAAAAAAATAAACAAGACTTGCCTTGCTTTCACTGCATGCCTGCCTCCAATCCATTTGTCTCTGATGGATATGGACTTAGTGGACTCAGTACCTTGGGAGTTGGGCAGCAAAGCCCCCCCCTCATTTTCTAAACATATCTATCAGCATACCTCTTGACCAGCAAACCAGGGCAAACACACATGCTAAAATTTGTTTTAATGGGTACATTATCTACTCTGAGTGAAAACCTGTGTACACAGTACCGTTTACCCTACATCCAGTGCTCTCAATCTGCCACTTTGGGAAGAGGTATACACACAGTGTTAGCCACACTCCAAATCTATCCTGTCATTTCTTTGAACTATTGTGCTTGATGCATTCCCCCTCCCCCTAAAAAAAATGTTTTCAAACTGGAAGAATGGCCTAGTGTGCTTAAAGCAGTAAGTGTTCACAGCCCAAGTCACATTAGAAGGTTGCATGCGTATCTATTTTCCCCCTGATGGAAGTGCTTGAGTGTTTTGAATTGAGAACTTATGTTACTTCCCTTATCCTGCTTCAGGGGACAATCTTATTCAAACAACGCTACCCTGGCAAACCCATATTTCTGAATGCCCATGACTTTAGTAATGGAACACAACTGACTGTCCGCACCACAATTACACATAACAGACATAAATTACTGGAGTGCCCATTGTGAATTAAGCTGATCCCTTCCTTCCTAACCACTACCCACCAATCCCTTTTTTTCTGGTCCGCATAAGGCATACCACCCTCCAAAATCAGAACCTATTTCTAACCATAATATTCAACTCTGGCTTTGGACAAACTAGGACAACCCACCATCATGGAAAAGAAACACAGGAGAGTTAAGTACACGTACACACTTGCTGCTTTTGTTACCGTTCCTTTGGCTTGCTGAGCACCGGTGATACGGAAAAATCCCAGGCGTGCTTGCCCACCTGGCCCTATGAGAGAAGCCCACGGGTTCCTGCGGAGTTCAAGAGGAAGCCAGCCAGGGAGCAAAGTAAAGCAAGGAAGCTTTATTGCGCAACAGGAGCAGCCAAGGACTGTTCAACGGGGAAAAGGGGTGGTGACATGGACTTTTAAAACTTTACGAAACATCCCAGCATACACTTCAGAACCGTCATTATCACATGGGGAAAAACGTCAGATGATGGACAGGAGGAAGGGGGGTTTGCGGGATTACATATGGGGCAAAACAAGTTTAGCATAACAGTCAAAGGTGGCCAGGACCAGGTAAATGGTTTAAGGGTGGGTACAATACACATTGAGAGTTTCCACTGGGAAAGAACAATAGGGGATCCTGGGAGGATGTCTGCTACCATGGTAACTGATGGATGGTCCGGAGTGGATTACGGGCGGAGTGCATTTCTCTTGAGTACGTGATCCGCTGCCGAAGGGATTATGGAAGTTACTGAGGTGAGAGTCCAAAAATCATATGGTATCGAAATAATAAACTTCTGATGATCGGAGGATGGCGGGGACCGAGGGGTTAGAAAGGTATTTTATAAGGAGCAGATAGACACCCGAACCAAGTAAATCGGATACTGCATTGTGGAGATATTGATTTCTTGTAACAATAAATGGTTTGAGCTGTCAAACTGGCCACCCAAAGTCTAAGTTGTCTGCTTGCAACATTGTAACAAGGTATAATTAATAGTTTCCCAAACTAGATACATTTTGGTTTCAGTTCCATTGTTCCCGCAGCAGGGTGCCTGTCAGAATCCACTCTAGCGCGCAGTCAAGCGTGAAGGTGATGATTGAATCACTGAACGTCCCATTTGCAGGCCGAGCTGAATGCACGCTCCTGATTGGTGGGCCTGCCGTTCCTTGAGAAAATGGTGTGTAGGGAAGCGCTTTTTGACAGGCGAAGCGATACGAGTTTTCAGGCTTTTATGTACAGCCCTTTCGAAGGGTTTTGGGGAAATCAGTGTGCTGCTTGTGAGACTGTGTGGGGGAACATGTGGAGGGGTTTCGGGGGCCCCGGGAGGAGGGTCTTTGAGGCGATTCGGTGAGTCCCGGCTGGCCGTCTTGCTAGTAGGTCTCCGGGAAAGCGCACTCCCCCTGCTGGTTTTCCCTATCACCGGTCTATTTGACGGTTTCTAAAAGGAAGGCAGGTGCCTCTGGCTGAACTTCCCACATTTAAATATGGGCTTTCTCTGCTCATTTAACTTCCGTAGTTCTGCTGCCATTGCTGCACAGTTGGGACGGTTTTTTTCTTCCAGACCTGCGCTAATAAAAGTCTCGCCCCTGTGGTCGCATATAGGAAAAACTTTTGGTCACATTTCTTTATCTCTGACCCCACCATTCTAGAAGGAATGCCTCCGGTATCTTTATGAAAGTGTATTTTAGTATTTTTTTAACTCATTATATATGTCTTGCCAATATTGTTTACTATCTCGCATGACCACCATAAATGAAAGTACTCCCGTCTTTCACCTCACACTTCCAGCAACTTCTGCTTCCAGTTCTATATAATTTCGATAATCTAATTGGGGTGAGGTGCCAGCGGTACATCATTTGTATACATTCTCTTTAAGTGATGTACATGCTGTAAATTTAATTCCGCTGTTCCAGAGTCTTACCCATTTATCATATTCAATATTATGACCAACGTCAATTGCCCATCTTATCATTACACTCTTTATCTCCTCGTCTTTTAAATTCCATTCCAGAAGAAAATCATAAATCTTGGATAACATTTTAGTACTATTTTGGACAACCACCTCTCTAGCCATGATTTTTCTTGATTAAATCCCTGGAGTTTCTTATCTTTTATAAATATACTGTTTAATTGGGGATATTCCAGCCAGCCCGTTAGCTTCTTGTTTAGTTCTTCATATGGTCTTATACTTACATTATTATTTTCCATAAACAAAAGTTCTCTATATGTTAGCCAGCTGGCCTCCATATTAGGTCTTTTATTGTGAAAGCTTCTTGTGGCGACACCCACCCTGGAGTCTTTTTTTTCAAACCAATCTTTATACCTCCTCCAGACTTGATATAATGGTTTTCTAATGGTGGTGATTAGGAAGCCCTTTATGAACATCCACTTTATTATACCAAAGGTAGCGTGCCACCCAAATCTATTCTCTACCCCCCTCCAGGTCCAATAAGTCTGTGTTGTTCAATCTAATCCATTCTCCTAACCAGTCAATGCACGCCGCCTCATAGTATATTTTTAGGTCTTGGTAAGGAGAACCCCCTCTTATCGTTTTGTCCGTCAATAGCCTATTGCTATCCTCGGCTTTTTTACCTTGCCAAACAAATTTAGTAATAATCTTCTGCCATTCTTTAAAGTATTTCAATTCGTGATAATGGGGATATTTTGGTACCAAAAATAATATCTTCGGTAAAATCGACATTTTAATGGCTGCTATCCTTCCCATGAATGATAATTTCAATCTTCCCCTATATCAAGATCTTTGCGGATTCCTGCCAGAGTGGTTCATAGTTGTCTTTAACAGATTAGCGTTTTTGGTGGTAAGCCAAATGCCTAGATATTTAATCTTTTGACTACCTCAATTGTTGTTCTTTTTGAAGCTGTTCAATTGTTTCCATTTAAATTTTTGCCATCATTTTAGTCTTGCTTTTATTAATCTATTAAACCTGCCAATGTGCCGAATTCTTCAATAATTTTTAGTGTTTCTCCAATTAATAAATGTGGATCTTCGATTGTAATAACAATGTCATCGGCAAAAGCCTTGACTTTATATTCTTTCGATCCATATCTTATTCCTTTTATTTATCTGATGTTCTAATTCTTTGTAATTGCGGGGATTCAAACCGCGACTTTCTGATCGGCAAGCCCTAGGCTCTGTGGTTTAACCCACAGCGCCACCCGTGTCCCGTAGGCCAGCCATATCTGGAGGTCCACAGATTCCTCATCCCGAACAAGATGGACTTTTAGTTCGATCTGGAAATAGCCACTGACAAGGCGATTCATCTGGATCTGCACCAGCCGAAAAGGGCTCACATTCAGGCCAACTGCATACCATTGTCAGAAATGCAGCGGAGGTCAGTTCTGGCAGGCTCCAACACTGCACTCAGATCCAAAAGAGGAGGAATGGCGCTGGACGGCGGTTGGTGTGCTTACACAGGTTACAACACAGGTATCTGCCCAGCTCTGAAGCAGGGCCCTGTTGGCAGATCTTGGAGTCATCCGCCTGGAAGTCCTGCTTGTAGATTGAGGAGTCCTGCCTGTGCAGTGGAGAGAGGAGGAATAAATCAATGGATATTCCATTAGGATGTCATGCATGTCAAAAGAAAAATCTGAATTCTTCAGAATTGCCTCATGTCCAGAAACATATAGAAAGCTGCTTAAATCTAACATAGGGGATGGCGGAAAGATTGGCTCCAGACTCTCTTCCTGTTTGGACTGGTGTGCCAGCTGCGTCCACTCAGAAAACTAGCAGCTGGCTTCCACCATTCATACCCTGAAAACTTCTCAATGTGATTACTGAAGAATATCCTTTGTATGTAACTAAGTGAGCTAGAAACTTTAACAGATAGAGTGAAATCTTCACTTGCTATGGGGCCCAATTAACAGAGAGGTCTTAAGCCAATGAACTGAGTCTTCCCACTTTTGGAGTTGTTTCAATAAACCTTTGTGCTGTGTGGTGGGTGTGTATGCCTATGGAGAACAGGAAGCACACACACTGCCTCCTAGCACACAGTATGTATAACCAAAACATTTGGTCTGGGGTGGGGAGATAAATCTCATGGTTCCCCTACCTACTATCCTTTTCTAAAGAGAGACCTCCTTCACCATCACCTCCGTGCTCCTCATTCCCAGTAAGTAAAACGAGTAAGGCATGCTCACTAGAAGCGCACTAGACTTCTTTGCCCTCTGCAAGCAAAGAAGTTCCCCTTCACGCCCAAATTTCACCCACAAAAGGAACTGCTCCAACAAGACCTGGGAGGGCCTGGGTGATTCAATTTTGAAAAACCTCCATCAAACGTCACTTTCTCCACTTCCTTGGGGTTTCTTGACTGCAGCCTACCACCATCAGCCCTTTGCTTTTCATCTTGTTCTTCACGGCGCCTTATCGTGCAAGGCGCCTTCGGGCTGCTCTCCTTTCAACAGAGCCACCCCCTGCTTGGTTGCCCTTTGAGGGGCTGCTTCTTCTGAAAGACAAAAAGGCAGGACAGCATTTTCTCCCCACTCTCTCGCAACCTTCTAGAGCTCAGACAAAAAACTGGCACAGTGCAGGACCCTTCAGCCTTCCGGAGTGATAAATTACCAGCACCCATGCTTGCTGGGGATAGGGGAGATGAATTTAAGCAACACCTGGAGGATTAAGGTTCCCCAACACAACAGCAGGGAAGTGCCAATTCAATCTCAGCCGAAGCCTGAAACCCAGACTGGCATGGATCCCGAAAATCAGGCTCATCCGGAATGTCTATAGTTGCTCTGCCACAACCCTCTCAATTAACTACCACAGAAAGGAAGCATTTTTGTGACCAGGCGATAGTTGCGACAATCTGCTGCCTCCAGACCTGGCTTTCTCAGTAATGGTTGCAGCTTAAGTCCTGCAAACTTACAATGATTGCAAACTTTGGAACTAGCTGGCACAGTAACTTTAGGGCTAGCCACAATACAGCTGGCTTATTATCCTGTGAGACCAACCTTCACCAAGCTGAGGCCCTCCAAATGTTTTGGACTACCAACTCCCATTAGCCTGTGCCAGCCCAGCTGTGCTGACAGGGGCTGATGGGAATTGTAGTTCCCAAACATTTGCAGGGCCCCATGTTGACAAAATTTCAGTGGGATATAGAGCCCTCTAGTGGTGAATGTATGGAAGTGAGAGCTAGACCATAAAGAAGGCTGATCGCGAAGAATTGATGCTTTTGAATTCTGGTGCTGGAGGAGACTCTGAGAGTCCCATGGACTGCAAAAAGATCAAACCTATCCATCCTTAAAGAAATCTGCCCTGAGTGCTCACTGGAAGGACAGATCCTGAAGTTGAAGCTCCAGTACTTGGCCACCTCATGAGAAGAGAAGACTCCTAGAAAGACCCTGATGTTGGGAAAGATGGAGGGCAGAAGGAGAGAAGGGGACGACAGAAGATGAGATGGTTGGACAGTGTTCTTGAAGCAACTAGCATGACTTTGTCCAAACTGCAGAGGGCAGTGAAAGATAGGCGTGCCTGGCGTGCTCTGGTCCATGGGGTTGGACACGACCCCCTGAACAACAAAAGTGGTGAACTATAGACCGACATGGACTCAACTCACTACAGAAACAGCAAATCACTGGTTAGATTAACATAATTGTTGGAAGGGACCCCAAGTGTCATCTAGTCCAATCCCCCTGCAATGGAGGAATCACAGCTAAAAGTATGCAGATGGAACCCTGACTTTTTCTTCTCAAGGCACTCTGATTTACTTCTCCAGAACACATTTCAAGCAATCAATGTACTTCACATTATCTCCGATTTCCCTGAAAGTTGACCAGTGTATTATTACCACCAACACATACTGAGAGCAGGGGGGATTGCCAAAGGCCATGACCTGGAGGTTGCAAGTCTTACAGATCACTCTTAGCAGGCATCTCTCTGGCACCTTCTGCTATTTGAACTGCGTGGTGCCCAGTCTCCCACCCTGCCCAGTCAGACAGCAAGAGGATGATGGGGGATGCATGGACCACTTTTTGGTTGGACGAAACAAAAAGAATGAACCCCAATGAGCTTACAAACCAAAATGCAGCACAATCGATACATGGGTCAGCGATGTGAGTGCAGTCTGTGATTGTTTCAGTTGCAGCTGCTAAGGCTAGATGACAGTTACCCTAGAGAGGAAAAGACTGGTTTCCAGCCTGGAGGCCTAGTCAAACTCTACTCCGAAAAGTGAGAGAAGTACGGTATTTGTGGGGGTTTTTTTTTTAGCAACCTCCTGGAGTTGCTCTTGGGAAAGTCTGTCTTTTGGTAATCTGTTAGATTGACACCCCAAGAGCAGAATTACAGAAGCCTCTCATACCTTGAGGGGTCTCTTGGCCTGCGACATCATCTGCCATTTGCCATCCATTCTCCTGGAGCTTCCTCAAGTTCTCAAATTTTTTCTTTACATCTTCTACCTATATTCAGAAAACCAAAAGCAATGAGAAAGAAACAACACCTGCAGGACTAACCAGCTCAATTAGCCTTAGTTATTAAACTGATAATGTTGCTTGTTATTTAAAGGTCCCCAAGTGACCTTAAATTTAAAACTTCACTTGGCTGCACTCTTTGACGCCCTAAATGCCCAAGAAACTCACAGGGTAAAAAGCAAAGGGGCTAAACCTGCAGAAATCATGGAACAGCTTCCCAAAGCTGATTTGCACACAATGCAAGTAGGAAGGATAAGCGTCCTGTATTTTAGGTTGTGGGGTGACAATGCGCTCTTGAAGAACCACCTGAATATGAGACAAACTTTAACAAAACAGAAATCTTACTTGGAAGTTCACCATATCCACGGAATCCATCCAGATCATCACAGGTTGTTCCTTTTCATCATCGCGTCTGAACTACCAGTATCCACCAGCCCTTCAAACTGCTGAATCTCTCTGCTATCAGCAGCTGGTTTGCCCAACAGTGGTACGGACCAGATCTTTGGCGTAGAAAGGAATATTTAATAATATAATAATAATAATAATAATAATACTAATAATAACTAAGAAGAATAAGTTTTTTATTTCTACCCCACCCCTTCCCAATCCAAAGACCGGGCTAGGCGGGCTAACAACAAATATAAACAATGATTAAAACACACTTAAAAACAACCCTAAAAAGCAGCAATAAAGACAAACATCAGTGGGATCCCCAGGCTAACTGGCGAGGTTAGTCATGCTAGGCCAGTAGGGAGACCCAGAGAGGAATTTTTAATGTGGGGACCCAGAAGGGTTTTCTTCAGAAAACAAGGGAAGGGGAAAAAAGAAAAGGGGATCCGGCTAGATTAAAGGCCAGGCGGAATAACTCTGTCTTACAGCCCCTGCGGAAGGAGGTCAGGTCCCGCAGGGCCCTAGTCTCGTGGGACAGAGTATTCCACCAGGTCGGAGCCAACACTGAAAAAGCCCTGGCCCTGGTGGAGGATAATCTGGCTTCTTTTGGGCCCGGGACCCTTAAGCTATTGTTATTTGTGGAGCTTAAGGTCCTCTGTGGGGCATACCAGGAGAGGCAGTCCCGTAAGTATGTGGGTCCTAAGCCGCATAGGGCTTATGTACGTAAAGTGTTTGAACGAGACATTTAAGAAGCCTCATTCTTACAAATCGCGCTGTGTAGCTTGGGCGTGTCAAAGCCAAACCCACTCAGGCTGACAGACTCAAGTAAACTGCCCCATCCAGGGCAGCCATTTTGCAACTCCTCTTCAGCTTCTTCCTTACCATCCTCTGGAATATCTGCCCTCAGCTGCTCCCTCCCACTCAAGGCAATGCGATGCCAGTCTCTCTGCCTCGCACCGAAGGAGGTTTCTTTAAAAAAGCACAGACGGAATGAGTACTTGGCAATACTGGAGACAGGGTGGGCTTCAGGCAAGGTAAAGGGACCCCGGACCGTAAGGTCCAGCCAAGGATGACTCTGGGGTTGCGGCGCTCATCATCGCTCTATAGGCCGAGGGGAGCCGGTGTTGTCCACAGGCAGCTTCCGGGTCATGTGGCCAGCATGACTAAGC
The DNA here is from genome assembly GCF_009819535.1 of Lacerta agilis. Classification (NCBI taxonomy): domain Eukaryota; kingdom Metazoa; phylum Chordata; class Lepidosauria; order Squamata; family Lacertidae; genus Lacerta; species Lacerta agilis. The sequence goes on from NC_046329.1 coordinate 11,789,612, forward strand.
TGCTTCTGGCAAACCAGAGCAGCACACGGAAACGCCGTTGACCTTCCCACCAGAGCAGTACCTCTTTATCTACTTGCACTTTGACGTGCTTTCAAACTGCTAGGTGGGCAGGAGCTGGGACCGAGCACGGGAGCTCACCCCGTCATTGCAGGCATTCAAACTGCCGACCTTCCGACTAGCAAGCCCTAGGCCACAGCGCCACCCACATCACACAAACCTTGCTCCAATCCCCAGCCCTTGAAAATAATTTGCATTTGCATTCCACCCTTCAGCAGCAGCTTCAGGTGGCATCCCTAGGGGTTCCCCGCTTCTTCCTTACAATGTGCCCTGCACTGGAGGTTTCACTGAAAGGGGGTGACTGCCTTGAAGTCATTCAGGGAGTTGTGCGTCCAGGTAAGGATCTGAGCCCAGTCTTGCCAGGCCCTGGCCCAACCAACCAACCATCCACTGCAACACACATGACCTTGGTCTCTCAGCCTAACCAACCTTACATGGTTGTTGTGAGGATAAAATGGTCCGCAAAAACTTATTTACCATTTGAGGCCCCGTTAGTATGACGATGCATTTAATTCAGTTATAGATATTGCTGCATATATTGAGTATTGCACTAACGATGGACAGCATAAAATGGTTTGAGAGAAATAATAATGATGAATCTGGAAGAGAGGTGAACTCCTTGGATGGTTAATAAGTTCTCATGCTGTTCTATTAAGTCGCAAAACATCTGTGGCGGGCTTTCCTAATGCCAACCGAGCCAACCCCTCCATTTAAGAGTTCAGATGTGTTTGAGGTGTCAATGGGCTCTGAGCTGAGAGGGAAAGTGTGCCAGATTAATGGGCTAAAAAGGAGCTTTAGAGACACTACAGCTCAAAAGGGAAGAAGGCAGCTAGCTAAAGCCTCTTTTACTGGGTCTAGCATTTGGCTCTGCAGTTACTTTGATGGCAAAGTGACTCTCATACAAGCAGAGGGACTACCCATCAAGAGTGTTCCATCAGCCAGTGTTCCCTTCAGTCACACTCCCAAGTGTATCAGTCTGGACCCCTCTGCCCTTTTGTACAAACCTGAAATAGGGCACATCGTGTTGTGGCTCTCCTGCTGGGTCAGATGAATCGCTTGCTGGCAGATCCACTTTCTGCGGATTGACCTGCTTTTCAAAGGGCAGCATCCATTGTTTCTTTAGTTACACATTCTGAAAGATGAAGGATATTTTTACAGAGAAAGCTGCAGAACTCTGTAAAAAGTACAGAGAAACATCATGCCGAAATATAACTCTTGTCAGTCCTCCTGGTTGAACTAATTGTCTACCTTTTGACGACTTACCAAGTTTAAACTTATACTGTAGCTGGAAGTAACATTTTTTTATTTCTAAAAAGGACAATTTTTGCAGAGGTCAGAGAGATGTCACAAAAACATTTGGGCAACTCCTTATCTCATCAGAGGACCCTATGGTAGCCCATTACCTGGTGGTCTCTGCAGGGCTCCAGCAAAGATGGGCAACAAGAATACATCTGCCTTGGAAGGTGACATGGGCTTGACTTTGTAGGCCATCAAACCCTCCGGTGGCTTGAACACAAAATTCTTTTTTTTTTTCATATTCTTTTTATTCAGAATTTACAAACATACATTATATTTACAATTCTTTTCTGTTAAATTTCTATATTTTGACCTCTCAAGGTCTGGACTTCCCTCAATCCTTCGTTCTGGTTTCATAATATCAATTCTTTGTTTTTATATTTATTCCATATATTGTTGCTTTAATTTACATAATTAGTGCAATCTCTGTTATTTCATCATACACCAATATTCATTTTTTGCTACAAAGCTTCCTGTAGTCCTACTAACGTATTCACTTGTGTATATTTTCTCAAATTTAACAAATTTTTTCCAATCCTCAATAAATTTCTGATCTCGCTGTTCTCTGACTCTCCCTGTCATTTTATCCAACTCCACATAGTCTACCATTTTCAAAATCCATTCCTCTTTCGTTGGTAATATATCCTGTTTCCATTTTTGAGCCATTAATATTCTGGCTGCTGTAGCCATGTATTGAAAAAGTTTTGTATCTTCTTTTTTAATTCCTATATTAATGATGCCTAATAGTAGAGATTCTGGCTTTTTGACAAAATTATATCCTAATATTTTTTCATTTCATTATATATTTCATTCCAATAATTTTTAACTTTTTTGCACTCCCACCACGCATGATAAAAAGTTCCCACACTTTCTTTACATTTCCAGCATTTGTTATCTCCTTTATGCATTTTTGCCAATTTTGCTGGGGTTATATACCATCTATATCATTTTATAGATATTTTCTTTTAACGCATTACATGCCGTGAATTTCGTCCCTTCTCGCCACAGCTTTTCCCAATCTGTCATCATAATATTGTAGCCAAAATCTTTTGCCCAGCTTACCATAACCGACTTTACCTCCTCATCCTTTAATTCCCACTCCAACAATATCTTATACATTTTCGATAATGTTTTATGATTATTATTTAGTATTTCCCTTTCAAATTTAGATTTAACATCGTCAAAACCGTTCTTCTTTAAATCATTTCTAAATATTTCATTTATTTGGTGGTAATGTAGCCAATCGTTTACATATTCTTTTACTTCTTCATATGGTCTAAGTTTCCATTTTTCTCCATCTTTTTTAAGCAATACTTCATATGTTGGCCATTTCTCATTCATATTTGTTTTTTTAAGAGACATAGCTTCTAATGGTGAAAACCACCACAGAGTTTTCCTTTCTAGTAAATTCCTATACCTTTCCCATACTTCGTAAAGGGCTTTCCTGAATATATGGTTTCCAAATCCTTTATGGACTTTAGTTTTACCTTGCCGTAGGTACGCGTGCCAACCGAATCTGTTGTCGTGGCCCTCTAGATCTAATAGGTTCGTATTTTTTAATAACATCCACTCTTTTATCCAGCAGAGGCATGCTGCCTCGTACAGTTTCAAATCTGGTAATGCAAACCCTCCTCTGTCTTTAGTGTCTGTCAATAATTTGAATCGGATTCTGGGTTTTTTCCCTTGCCAAATAAATCTAGAGATTTTTCTTTGCCAGTCTTTAAATATTGCTGTTCCTTTGAGTATGGGGATTGTCTGAAATAGAAACATCATTCTCGGCAGCACGCTCATTTTGATTGTCGCAATTCTTCCTAAAAGTGATAATTTTAATCTATCCCATATTTCCAGGTCTTCCTTTTTTTATTCCATACCGAATCATAATTATTTTGGAATAAGTTAATATTATTTGTCAGCCATATTCCTAAGTATTTGACTTTTTTGGCTATTTTTATTTCTGTTATTTCTTCTAGTTTTTTAATTTCGTCATTGTCCATATTTTTAACCAATATTTTCGTTTTTTTCTTATTTAATTTAAATCCTGCGAATTGGCCGAATTCTTCAATTTCTTGTATTGCCGCTTTTGTGCTTTCTACTGGATCTTCCAGTGTCAATACTAGGTCATCTGCGAATGCTTTTACTTTGTGTTGCTTTTTTCCAATTGTTATTCCTCTGATTTTATCTGTTTCTCTTACTCTTTTTAATAAAATTTCCAGAACTGATATGAATAGCAATGGTGAAAGTGGGCATCCTTGTCTTGTCCCTTTAGATATTTCTATACTATCTGATATCACATTATTTACTATTAATTTAGCTTTTTGTTCTTTATAGATCGCTTTTATACTTCTTAATATTTTTTTTCTCCAAAGGGAGGGATTCCAAGATGGCGCCGAGGTAAGACGCGTTTATCGGTGCTCCTCGGACTTCTTTTAATCTTCAAATTTTTATCTTAATTTGACTCTCTGGATGTAAATTCTACTTACTGGAAAAGACTCTAAAGACTTTGAAGTACTTTTATATATTCTTTGAAGCACTTTGAAGCACTTTTAAAATTCCTCCCTGCTCCTTGGGACAGTAATTGCTGAGAAACAATGAAATCCATTGTTTCCAACTTTTTTATCATAAAGTCCCAATCTACGTTGTCGAAAGCTTTTTCTGCATCTATGAAGATCATCGCAGCTTTTTTTTCATTTCTAACCGACAGGTATTCTATTATGTTCACTACGTTCCTCACATTATCCTTTAGCTGTCTGCCGGGTAGAAAACCTGTCTGATCTTCATTGATAATTATATTTAGGACTTTCTTCATACGGTTGGCTATGATGCTTGCGAATATTTTATAATCTGTATTTAATAATGATATTGGTCTGTAGTTTTTAATTTGAAGGATATCCGAATCTGATTTGGGGATTAATGTGATATATGCTTCTTTCCATGTTTGTGGTACTTCCTCTTTTTCCCATATATTATTCAATACTTCCTTAAATGGTTCTAACAGGATGCCACTTGTTTTTTTATAAAATTTTGCAGTGAATCCATCAGGCCCTGGTGATTTTCCACTTTTCATATTCTTTATTGCATCTAGTATTTCCTCTTTCTCAATCTTTTCGTTCAGATGTATTTTCATTTCTGCTGGAATTTTTTGCACTCCATTCCTATTTATAAACTCTTCCATTTTATCTTTTTTGGATTTCTCTTTCTTTTTATATAATTGTCTATAAAATTTTTCAAATCCTTGATGGCAAAGTGACTCTCATACAAGCAGAGGGACTACCCATCAAGAGTGTTCCATCAGCCAGTGTTCCCTTCAGTCACACTCCCAAGTGTATCAGTCTGGACCCCTCTGCCCTTTTGTACAAACCTGAAATAGGGCACATCGTGTTGTGGCTCTCCTGCTGGGTCAGATGAATCGCTTGCTGGCAGATCCACTTTCTGCGGATTGACCTGCTTTTCAAAGGGAGCAGCATCCATTGTTTCTTTAGTTACACATTCTGAAAGATGAAGGATATTTTTACAGAGCTTCCTGTAGTCCTACTAACGTATTCACTTGTGTATATTTTCTCAAATAATTAACAAATTTTTTCCAATCCTCAATAAATTTCTGATCTCGCTGTTCTCTGACTCTCCCTGTCATTTTATCCAACTCCGCATAGTCTACCATTTTCAAAATCCATTCCTCTTTCGTTGGTAATATATCCTGTTTCCATTTTTGAGCCATTAATATTCTGGCTGCTGTAGCCATGTATTGAAAAAGTTTTGTATCTTCTTTTTTAATTCCTATATTAATGATGCCTAATAATAGAGATTCTGGCTTTTTGACAAAATTATATCCTAATATTTTTTTCATTTCATTATATATTTCATTCCAATAATTTTTAACTTTTTTGCACTCCCACCACGCATGATAAAAAGTTCCCACACTTTCTTTACATTTCCAGCATTTGTTATCTCCTTTATGCATTTTTGCCAATTTTGCTGGGGTTATATACCATCTATATATCATTTTATAGATATTTTCTTTTAACGCATTACATGCCGTGAATTTCGTCCCTTCTCGCCACAGCTTTTCCCAATCTGTCATCATAATATTGTAGCCAAAATCTTTTGCCCAGCTTACCATAACCGACTTTACCTCCTCATCCTTTAATTCCCACTCCAACAATATCTTATACATTTTCGATAATGTTTTATGATTATTATTTAGTATTTCCCTTTCAAATTTAGATTTAACATCGTCAAAACCGTTCTTCTTTAAATCATTTCTAAATATTCATTTATTTGGTGGTAATGTAGCCAATCGTTTACATATTCTTTTACTTCTTCATATGGTCTAAGTTTCCATTTTTCTCCATCTTTTTTAAGCAATACTTCATATGTTGGCCATTTCTCATTCATATTTGTTTTTTTAAGAGACATAGCTTCTAATGGTGAAAACCACCACGGAGTTTTCCTTTCTAGTAAATTCCTATACCTTTCCCATACTTCGTAAAGGGCTTTCCTGAATATATGGTTTCCAAATCCTTTATGGACTTTAGTTTTACCTTGCCGTAGGTACGCGTGCCAACCGAATCTGTTGTCGTGGCCCTCTAGATCTAATAGGTTCGTATTTTTTAATAACATCCACTCTTTTATCCAGCAGAGGCATGCTGCCTCGTAATACAGTTTCAAATCTGGTAATGCAAACCCTCCTCTGTCTTTAGTGTCTGTCAATAATTTGAATCGGATTCTGGGTTTTTTCCCTTGCCAAATAAATCTAGAGATTTTTCTTTGCCAGTCTTTAAATATTGCTGTTCCTTTGAGTATGGGGATTGTCTGAAATAGAAACATCATTCTCGGCAGCACGCTCATTTTGATTGTCGCAATTCTTCCTAAAAGTGATAATTTTAATCTATCCCATATTTCCAGGTCTTCCTTTATTTTATTCCATACCGAATCATAATTATTTTGGAATAAGTTAATATTCTTATTTGTCAGCCATATTCCTAAGTATTTGACTTTTTTGGCTATTTTTATTTCTGTTATTTCTTCTAGTTTTTTAATTTCGTCATTGTCCATATTTTTAACCAATATTTTCGTTTTTTTCTTATTTAATTTAAATCCTGCGAATTGGCCGAATTCTTCAATTTCTTGTATTGCCGCTTTTGTGCTTTCTACTGGATCTTCCAGTGTCAATACTAGGTCATCTGCGAATGCTTTTACTTTGTGTTGCTTTTTTCCAATTGTTATTCCTCTGATTTTATCTGTTTCTCTTACTCTTTTTAATAAAATTTCCAGAACTGATATGAATAGCAATGGTGAAAGTGGGCATCCTTGTCTTGTCCCTTTAGATATTTCTATACTATCCGATATCACATTATTTACTATTAATTTAGCTTTTTGTTCTTTATAGATCGCTTTTATACTTCTTAATATTTTTTTTTCTCCAAAGGGAGGGATTCCAAGATGGCGCCGAGGTAAGACGCGTTTATCGGTGCTCCTCGGACTTCTTTTAATCTTCAAATTTTTATCTTAATTTGACTCTCTGGATGTAAATTCTACTTACTGGAAAAGACTCTAAAGACTTTGAAGTACTTTTATATATTCTTTGAAGCACTTTGAAGCACTTTTAAAAATTCCTCCCTGCTCCTTGGGACAGTAATTGCTGAGAAACAATGAAATCCATTGTTTCCAACTTTTTTATCATAAAGTCCCAATCTACGTTGTCGAAAGCTTTTTCTGCATCTATGAAGATCATCGCAGCTTTTTTTTCATTTCTAACCGACAGGTATTCTATTATGTTCACTACGTTCCTCACATTATCCTTTAGCTGTCTGCCGGGTAGAAAACCTGTCTGATCTTCATTGATAATTATATTTAGGACTTTCTTCATACGGTTGGCTATGATGCTTGCGAATATTTTAATCTGTATTTAATATATTGGTCTGTAGTTTTTAATTTGAAGGATATCCGAATCTGATTTGGGGATTAATGTGATATATGCTTCTTTCCATGTTTGTGGTACTTCCTCTTTTTCCCATATATTATTCAATACTTCCTTAAATGGTTCTAACAGGATGCCACTTGTTTTTTTTATAAAATTTTGCAGTGAATCCATCAGGCCCTGGTGATTTTCCACTTTTCATATTCTTTATTGCATCTAGTATTTCCTCTTTCTCAATCTTTTCGTTCAGATGTATTTTCATTTCTGCTGGAATTTTTTGCACTCCATTCCTATTTATAAACTCTTCCATTTTATCTTTTTTGGATTTCTCTTTCTTTTTATATAATTGTCTATAAAATTTTTCAAATCCTTGATGGCAAAGTGACTCTCATACAAGCAGAGGGACTACCCATCAAGAGTGTTCCATCAGCCAGTGTTCCCTTCAGTCACACTCCCAAGTGTATCAGTCTGGACCCCTCTGCCCTTTTGTACAAACCTGAAATAGGGCACATCGTGTTGTGGCTCTCCTGCTGGGTCAGATGAATCGCTTGCTGGCAGATCCACTTTCTGCGGATTGACCTGCTTTTCAAAGGGAGCAGCATCCATTGTTTCTTTAGTTACACATTCTGAAAGATGAAGGATATTTTTACAGAGAAAGCTGCAGAACTCTGTAAAAAGTACAGAGAAACATCATGCCGAAATATAACTCTTGTCAGTCCTCCTGGTTGAACTAATTGTCTACCTTTTGACGACTTACCAAGTTTAAACTTATACTGTATATCCATAAACCATAATATAGGTGCTATTGGAGGATACAGGAAGTTGCAACGGCTTACAGTTCAAGACTGTATCACTCTCCAGTCTCAGCCGCAATGATAAATCAGCTTGAGGTTCAGACCACTAAATGGCACAATCTTAAAAACAGGTTTAGCATTTTAATTGTGTTTTACAATGTTTGAAGTATTTTGGGTGGACATCACACAAACAGCATGCAATTCCTGTTCCTAAATTTGAAACTTTCATTAGCTGCTTTGAAAGCCTTGTGGGGCTATGAAGCAGGATACATATTCCATATGAACAGATAGCTTAGGAAAGCCTTAAAAAGGTAAAGGGACCCCTGACCATTAGGTCCAGTCGTGTCCGACTCTGGGGTTGTGGCGCTCATCTCGCTCTATAGGCCGAGGGAGCCGACATACAGCTTCTGGGTCATGTGGCCAGCATGACAAAGCCGCTTCTGGCGAACCAGAGCAGCGCACGGAAACGCCATTTACCTTCCGGCTGGAGCGGTACCTATTTATCTACTTGCACTTTGACGTGCTTTCGAACTGCTAGTTGGGCAGGGGCTGGGGCCGAGCAACGGGAGCTCACTCCCGTCGCGGGGATTCGAACCACCGACCTTCTGATCAGCAACCCCTAGGCTCTGTGGTTTAACCCACAGTGCCACCCGCTTACAACAAACCTATAAGGCAGGTTGGCATTGCAGGTGAAGGGGCTAGAGGAAGGGCAACTTGACTAGGACCAGTTGTGAGTTCAAAGTGGAATATGGGACATTTGGCTGAAAGTTGACAACTATGCTACAAAAGCGCTCTCCCCCCCCCCAGACACACCTGTGTAGCATCTGGAAATTCAAGTACAGATGGATGTTCCTTTATCTTTCCTGGGCTAGAGACCTTCTGTTTAAGCCCACAGTCCTGTGGCAAAGCTTCCAGAGCACCTTCTCCAGGGACTTTGCTAGGAAGAATAATAATTTACTTGGCATTATGTTTTACATGTATGTTTCAATGTATTTTTAATCTTTTGTTGGAAGCCGCCTAGAGTGGCTGAGGAAACCCAGCCAGGTGGGTATAAATAATAATTAATTATTATTATGGCAAGCATCGGAATAGACAGGACATTACAGCATTTAGGCAGTTTAAGTTCCATTAATGACATAGCACAGAAACTCTCCTGCAAGGGAAGGAATGGCAGGGGGGTGACCTTCTCTTACATGGCATTTTTGACTGGGTCAAGGCAGTGCACTCATTTGCCACAGCTACTTCAAAACAAACAGTAGGCAGATTTCCACTGGTATTTTTAATGAAGTCAGGTTTGCAAATATTCAGATCACTCAGGAAATCTGAACACTGGATCTGAGCCTTCATAATACAGTTATACCTTGTGTTGCGGCCGCTGCAGGTTGCATTTGGCACGGGTTACGAATGCACCGAACCTGGAAGTACCATAGAATCCTAGAGTTGGAAGAGACCCCAAGGGCCATCCACTCCAACCCCTGCCAAGCAGGAAACACCATCAAAGCATTATTGACAGATGGCTGTCAAGCCTCCCGCTTCAAGACCTCCAAAGAAGGGACATTCCTTGGCAGCAAATTCCACTGTCGAACAGCTCTCACTGTCAGGAAGTTCTTCCTAATGTTTAGGTGGAATCTTCTTTCTTGTAGTTTGAATCCATTGCCCCGTGTCCGCTTCTCTGGAGCAGCAGAAAACAACCTTTCTCCTCCGGGTTACTTCCGGGTTTGGCGGTTCGCGCATGTGCAGATGCCGGAAATGACATCACGTGCAGAAGCGCCGAATCACAACCCGTGCGTGCACAGAAGCGGCGCTGCAGGTTGCGTTCTGCTCATGTTGCGAACGGGGCTGCAGAACAGATCCTGTTCGCAACACGAGGTACCACTGTACTGGCCTGGGTCAAGGTGCCAACTCTATTAAAGAACTTCCCAGATCTCATGGCTCTATCAAAAGATGCACATCAAGAGTGGCTAATGTCTTTGGGGATAAAGGCCACGGTAAAACCTTCGGGAGCTGGAAGTAACATTTTTTTACTTCTAAAAAGGACAATTTTTGCAGAGGTCAGAGAGATGTCACAAAAACATTTGGGCAACTCCTTATCTCATCAGAGGACCCTATGGTAGCCCATTACCTGGTGGTCTCTGCAGGGCTCCAGCAAAGACTGGGCGACAAGCATACATCTGCCTTGGAAGGTGACATGGGCTTGGCTTTGTAGGCCATCAAACCCTCCGGTGGCTTGAACACAAAATTCTGAGGGGCAAATGAGCGCTCTCTCCTTTGTGGTGCAGGAGCCAGGATGATAGGGGCTGGAAGGTTTTCTTTCTCCAGCTCTGTGGCTGTAGCCAAAGTGATTTGGGTGATCAGAGGCTCCACTGAATGATTCTCTTTCACGCCACACAACACCTGTAACAGGACATTAAAAAAAACCACCTGTAACAGGACATAAAGGTTTATTTTTCTTGAATGATATGGACTTTTCTCAGTCGGTAAGGAGCAGACAACCTGTCACCCCAAATGCATTATAAGGGTGATACACAGACACACACACACACTTTCCATCATTGTTACACTTCTAGAAATATGCATGCAGATAGGAGAACTAGAACAGCAGAGAACATTGGAAATGTTGGCTGATGGGAAGTGAAGTCCATTGACGTATGGAGAGCCACCTGGTCCCGAACCCTGCTCAAGATTCTTAATCTTTTCCCCACAACGTATTGATAATAATAATATAATAATAATATAATATATTTATTATTTGTACCCCGCCCATCTGGCTGGATTTCCCCAGCCACTCTGGGCGGCTTCCAACAGAAACCAAATACAACAATATCAAACATTAAAAACTTCCCTAAAAAGGGCTGCCTTCAGGTTTTTTCTGAATGTCAGGTAGTTGTTTATTTCCCTGACCTGTGATGGGAGGGCGTTCCACAGGGCGGGCGCCACTACCGAGAAGGCCCTCTGCCTGGTTCCCTGTAGTTTTGCTTCTCGCAGTGAGGGAACCGCCAGAAGGCCCTCGGCGCTGGATCTCAGTGTCCGGGCTGGATGATGGGGGTGGAGACGCTCCTTCAGGTATACAGGACCGAGGCCGTTTAGGGCTTTAAAGGTCAGCACCAACACTTTGAATTGTGCTCGGAAACGTACTGGGAGCCAATGCAGATCTCTCAGGACCGGTGTTATGTGGTCTCGGCGGCCACTCCCAGTCACCAGTCAATCAATAACAATTTATTCGACCGTCAGTCAGAACACAATCATCCATACAAATTTTAAAAACCTGAGACAACTCAGAGGGGTTTACACTAAAACATACAGTAAAAGTAAATTATACATAAAAACCCATATCGATACCATCGATTTTGACCTTACGCTGTTTAAGGGCCAAAAAAAGAAATTTGGCCACCTCAAAAGTTGTGGTGCCAGTAAAATTATTCAGCAAAAACGAAACCTGACATTCTCCATCTACCAGGCTAAGGTGGCCTAAGAGTGAAGCTATCAGTTTCTGTCTAAGAGCAACATAAAATGGGCAGGTCAGGAGAATGTGTTCGGTTGATTCAACCTTTCCCGAGGCACAGGGACAGACCCTCAGAGCATATGGGACTCCCTTATATCCCAACAGGACCTCTGTTTCCAGGACGTTTAATCTTGCTGCTGTGAGGAGTCTGCGATATTCTACATATTGGATTTCCACCAGGTAAGGGGCTGGTGAATTCCGGAAGATCTGCTCCCCAAAAACATCCCTGGTTTCACACAAGCAATGTCCTCTTGTCTTGCAATGTCCCTCAGTCTTTGAGAGATCACAGCTTTGGCATGAGAGAATGTCATGGACTCCAGAAAGAGCTGTGACAGTCCGCAAGTCTGCACTTCGTTTAAAATCTCTTTTTCCACATAGATTGGAAATCATCCCTTAGTATCGGGGTGCCATGCCTACCGGGTTAAAACAAAGTTTAAGCCATAACCAAAGCTTGGTCTTTAGGGCCACATATCGAAAGGCTTGCCAACCCACTTCTAATCTCATGACTGCACCCGCTACAGACGGGGGAATCCTGAGAATAGCTCTGAGAAATCGAGTTTGGACAGCTTCCAATCTAAGAAAGTCCCTGCGTGTTCCCAAAGATATGCCCGCCAACATAAGAGGGAGAACTTTCATTTGAAAGAGCCTCAAGGCAACTTTCACAGATTGGGCCTGGTTCTTAGCATATAAAGATCTGATCATCATGGCTGCTTTAGAGGCATTAGCAAATATATACACTTTATGAGCTACAAAGGACCTATTTGATCGGATCACTTGGCCCAAATATTTAAAGCTGTTAACCTGTTCCAGTGTAACACCATTCATCGACCACGAGAGCAATTTTGGTCGAGCAGAGCAAACCATAACCTTAGTCTTAGCATAATTTAGTTGCAGCTCATGTTGTACACAGTATTCATGAAGTGCTACTAACATTCTCCTCAACCCAATCGGGGATCTAGCCAAAAGTGCGGCATCGTCTGCGTACAGGAGGACATTTAGAGGCCGGCCAGCTAATTTGGGAGGATGGTAAGCATTGTTGGCCATATGGGCCACCAATGAATTAAGATAAAAGTTGAACAGAGCAGGGGCCAAAAGGCAGCCCTGTCTTACTCCCCTGGAGGTGGCAATAGGGTTAGAAACTAAACCCTTGTTATCTATCCTGACTCTCAGGAAGGTGTTCGAGTGGAGATTAATTATCAGAAGGAGAAGACGACGATCAATTGTTGTAGCAGCCAGTTTTGTCCATAGCTTTTTCCTGGAAATCCGATCAAAGGCCTGTTTAAAGTCAATAAAGGCCACATGCAGGGTTTTAGGAGTTTTGTCTGCGTACTTTTCAGCTAGGTGGTTCAATATTAATATCTGGTCAGTTGTGGATCTTCCAGGGCGAAAACCTGCCTGTTCATCAGCAATAATATTGTTACTCTCCATCCAGTTTAAAAGCTTGGTTAGCAGGTATCTAGCATAGATCTTCCCGATGACATTTAACAGGCTAATCGGTCTAAAATTGCTTGGCTCTGTACGTGGTCCTTTCTTATGGATTAATACAATCAAGGCAGAGTTCCAGCTTGGAGGGAATTTTGTTGTGGTGTTTATATATGTAAAGAGGGCCGCTAAGGGTGGAATCCACCAATCTTTGTTAGCTTTAATGTCACCAGTCTAGCTGCCGCATTTTGGATTAATTGCAGTTTCCGGGTCACCTTCAAAGGCAGCCCCACATAGAGCGCATTGCAGTAGTCCAAGCGGGAGATAACCAGAGCATGCACCACTTTGGTGAGACAGTCCGCGGGCAGGTAGGGTCTCAGCCTGCGTACCAGGTGGAGCTGGTAGACAGCTGCCCTGGATACAGAATTAACCTGCGCTTCCATGGACAGCTGTGAGTCCAAAATGACTCCCAGGCTGCGCACCTGGTCCTTCAGGGGCACAGTTACCCCATTCAGGACCAGGGAATCCTCCACACCTGCCCTCCTCCTGTCCCCCAAGAACAGTACTTCTGTCTTGTCAGGATTCAACCTCAATCTGTTAGCCGCCATCCATCCTCCAACCGCCTCCAGGCACTCACACAGGACCTTCACGGCCTTCACTGGTTCTGATTTGAAAGAGAGGTAGAGCTGGGTATCATCCGCATACTGATGAACACCCAGCCCAAACCCCCTGATGATCTCTCCCAGCGGCTTCATATAGATATTAAAAAGCATGGGGGAGAGGACAGAACCCTGAGGCACCCCACAAGTGAGAGCCCAGGGGTCTGAACACTCATCCCCCACCACCACTTTCTGAACACGGCCCAGGAGGAAGGAGCGGAACCACTGTATAACAGTGCCTCCAGCTCCCAACCCCTCTAGCCGGTCTAGAAGGATGTTATGGTCGATGGTGTCAAAGGCCGCTGAGAGATCCAGCAGAACTAGGAAACAGCTCTCACCTTTGTCCCTAGCCTGCCGGAGATCATCGACCAGCGCGACCAAGGCGGTTTCAGTCCCATGGTGAGGCCTGAATCCCGATTGGAAGGGATCCAAATGGTCCGCTTCTTCCAGGCGTGCCTGGAGTTGTTCAGCAACCACCCTCTCAATCACCTTGCCCAAGAATGGTAGATTTGAGACTGGGCGATAGTTGGCCATATTGGCCGGGTCTAAAGATGTTTTTTTAAGAAGCGGTTTAATGACCGCCTCTTTCAGCGGGGCTGGGAAGGCTCCCTCACAGAGGGAAGCATTCACCACCCCGTGCAGCCCATCGCCCAGCCCCTCCCGGCTAGCTTTTATAAGCCAGGATGGGCAAGGATCAAGGAGACAGGTGGTTGGTTTCACTCGTCCAAGCAGCCTGTCCACATCCTCGGAGGTAACAGACTGAAATTGATCCCACGCAACTGGACTAGACAGGACTCTGGCACTCTCCCGCCCTGGCCCTGCTCCCACGGTGGAGTCTATCTCTTTCCGAATCTGAGCGATTTTATCTGCAAAAAACTTTGCAAACGCATTGCAGGAGATATTGGGGTCCCTACCAGGCCCCGATGACGAAGGTGGCTCCGATAGATTCCGAACCACCTGAAAGAGTCTCCTGCTGCTATTTTCCACAGATGCAATAGAGGCGGTGAAGAAAGTCTTCTTCGCCGTCGCTATCGCCACTTGGTAGGCTCGACGTTGAGCTCTAACCTGTGTTCGGTCGGATTCAGAATGGGTTTTCTGCCACCGGCGCTCTAGCCGTCTCAACGATTGTTTCATCGCCCTCAGCTCCGGGGAAAACCACGGGGCTGTCCGGGCTCCATGCAACCGGAGAGGGCGCTTCGGAGCCAAACAGTCAATAGCCCTGGTTAGCTCCACATTCCAGCGGGCCACCAGGGAATCGGCTGAAAGGCCATCAACATGGGATAAAGTATCCCCTACGACTCTCTGGAAACCATTTGGATCCATTAAGTGGCGGGGGCGGACCATCCGAATTGGTCCCACCTCCCTGCAGAGGGGAAGGGTTGCGGAGA
Organism: Lacerta agilis; assembly: GCF_009819535.1. Classification (NCBI taxonomy): domain Eukaryota; kingdom Metazoa; phylum Chordata; class Lepidosauria; order Squamata; family Lacertidae; genus Lacerta; species Lacerta agilis. Next base: position 11,804,647 of record NC_046329.1, read on the forward strand.
AGTCCAGTTGTACCAGGAAGTGATCTGACCATGGCACTTCTTTAGTTTCACTTTTTTTAATGTCAGATCACCAACATCCATAGAGGTGAATACCAGGTCTAAGGCATGTCCTCGGCTATGAGTTGGACCAGACTTATTCAGGGACAGCCCCATGGAGGCCATGCTTTCCACGAAGTCCCGAGCGGCCCCTTGTAAGGTCGTGTCGGCATGGATGTTAAAATCCCCTAGGACGACCAAACTAGGTGACTCCAGGAGAACATCCGCCACGACCTGAAGCAGCTCGGGCAGGGAATCCTTGGTGCAGCGGGGAGGTCGGTACACCAAAAGGAATCCTGTACTGCCCCTATTGCCCAACTTCCAGAACATGCACTCAGAGAACTGGGTCTTCCCAATAGGACGCCTGGTGCAAACTAATGACTTCCTAAAAATCACTGCAACCCCCCCTCCCCGCCCAGATGGCCTGGGTTGCTGTGCGTAAGAGAAACCTGGTGGACAAGCAGCGGCAAGGACAGGCCCATCCGCTTCATCCAACCAAGTCTCTGTTACACATGCCAGGTCAAGTCCACCATCCACAATCAAGTCGTGGATGGCAGTGGTTTTATTCAACATTGACCTGGCATTGCACAGCAGCATCTTCAGGTCATGTGGGTATCCCTTGCTGAATCCAGTATCCGTCCGGTCAGGACCAGACCCGGAGGCAGGAATAGTCCTCAGACAACGACTAAACCTGCCTCCTCGGCAATGACATGGTCTGGTCTTAGCGTAACTCCTCCTCCTGCCCGTGATCACTGAGATCGGTTGTCCCAGTGCATCCCACCCTGGATCTCAGCCAGAGAAGTTCTCCCCGCTGCCTAAAAAGCCCGATGGAAATCTACCTGTTTGACACTCTGGAGTGGGCAGCTCTTCAGCTTGGGAGCAAGTTCCTTCAGGCTGGGAATCCTCCTTGGGACTCCATGAAAGGACATCCTGTTCGCTCAGATCTGCAATGGTCTCTTTCATCTCTTCTGCAGCTTCTGGGACTTTCATTTTATCAATGGAACCTTCCAGGCCCTGAGAATCGGTGGAAATCAAGTCATCCATACAGGGCCGTCTTAAGCATCTCGGGCGCCGTGGTGCAAATATCCCTCCGGCGCCGCCCCCGCCCGCCCCCCCCCCGTTTCCCAGAGTTGTCGACCTTTTTTGGAAAGGTTCCCCAGAGTTTAGGGTTCCCCTTTATTTAGGGAGCTGACACCACACTTACATATTATCTCTGCTTGGGAAAAGAAAACAGGAAACATAAACTGTTTTTGTTGCCCGTTTATTATCATTGCACATATTATTAAGTATAAAACATTGTTTTGCTTATTCTTGTTTTTTGCAGATTTAAGACAAATTATCTTATTATGTAAACAATGTTGATTCCTTTTTAAATTGACAATACCTGCGTTATTCATGTAAAACAGTTTGATACAGTACATTGTATGGAATGGTTTTTCCTCACATTCTAAGGTTCCCCTAACACCTTGATCCTTTGCTTAATAAGGGAGAGCCTTAAAACAATGTGAGAACACTTTAAACATGTTTTAAAATTTCAAATCCATCACATCAAGCCAGCTCTCAAAATGCAGGGAACGTCACTCAGGTTTATTTTAAATTCAACAAACCCACAAGACGTAACTTTGTTGGAACAAAGTTTGAGTATTTCCTCTAAATGCTAGATTTTGAGCTGCCAAAAAAATTAATTAGCACAATTATTTTCTCTAAAACAGCCGTCTACCTTTTCTTTTTCACGTTCTATTCCGGCTTGATTTATGGAATCTACAGTTTTTCCTTTTCAATATTTTCTCTTTTAGATCTATGCTTTTTTTAAATGGACAATATATGTCCTGCACTCTTTCGTGTATTGCGCTACTTCTAGATAAATGCTCCCAGTTTTTGAAACCTGTGTTATCACTAAAAGTAGTGACATTATCATTGAAAAGCTTACAATAGAAGCAGAATACTGAATTGGTAGATACGGAATACAAAAGCCAGTCTCTATTAACTGTTTCTTTGTTCTTTAACTTTTTGGTGTAGTAAGAATCCGAAAATGACCTATTTTTTACCATCTTTCGGATAGGCAGGTTGCTTTATTTGAACTGGCCCTTGATCTAGCAAAAACAATCTTAAACTTGTCTGGGACAAGTTGAGGCCACAAAGAAGGATCGCCCACTACATTTTCATGAAATGTCACTTCCAGGGGAGTCTCAGACGTCAAGGGAGATTCAGCTGCAGAGCAGAAGTAGAGGCTTCTTCAATACATGCAGTATTTTCTAAATCTCTTGAAGGTCTTTCTTCTTCATCCACAGTTGCAGAAGATGTACCTGTTAAAACAGAAAAAGCATAGCTCAATACACATAATACAATAGCGGCTCTGAGAGCAACAGACCTGATGAGCACTTTGTAGGTTCAAATCCAAACTTGTGAAAAACAATATTTAAGGTCAGCTGTTTGTGCCATGTACGTGTCACAACAATTGCTCTAAATGGGCTGCAATGCCAATACCTCAATAAAATCCACCCATAAAAGTAATCGGAAACTTACTATTTAAGACTTAACACCTATTTTCAAGATTTGCATAAATTCTCTCAGTTGGTCAAAATATAAACATTTGATTAAAAATGTATGCAAATAAGATACGTGGATAAAGTAGCTCACTTACTTTGCCGGGGGAAAAATCCAATTGGAGTTGTCAACTTCTTTAAATTTCTTCTCAAGTTTTCTCTTTCTGTTTTCGGAACCTGAAAGTTTCTTTTTACCATCGGCCATCTGCAAAATTAATAAAAAAATAGATAAACATGAAGGTGACACGTGCCTAAATAAATATTGGCTGGCCAAGGCTTGTGCTTCGCTTACCTCCACGTTCGGACAGACTCCGCTCTGCTCGGCTCCTCCTTGTGCACACTGTCAACTCTTGGTCCTGGACTCGGGTTTGCAGAACCCAGTACAGATGTTTTGGCCTACTAGCTCACAGACCAGTGGTCAGGGATGATGGGAATTGTAGTCCAAAACATCTGGAGGGCCGAAGTTTGGGGATGCCTGCTTTAAAGTCTTAAACCAAAAATTAATTAAAGAAATGAAAACCTTAAAAGCCTGGATTAATGAAATGCAAGCCCCTCTACTCCAAATCCACCCCGCAATATCAAATAGCACAGCTCAAATGGGCCCAGAACAAAGGTGTGCCTGCCTTTCTATAGACATTTAAATTGGCCTTAGCACCTTTCCTGGTGCTCTTTGGCCACTCTTTTGAGATGGTAATTATGTAATTCCTGAGGCAATAGGAAGGTTTTTTCCACTTCTCCCTCCTTGCAGAGAAATTCTTAAAATTCTTAAAACAACACAATGAAGAGAGCAGACTGTGAAACGTAACAAAATGCAAGGTTTGAACAAGGCCACTGAGAAAACTCAAGGAAAGTATGATGAAATAATATAGTAAAGCTGCAGGTAAACAAGGTAAACAAATCTAGGAGGCTGGGAAAGGCTGGGGAAGTGGGGGGGCACCAGTTCAAGGAGAAGGGGCATAACCTAGGCAAAAAACCTCTTGGCAACACACACAAGAAATCCCAAACCCTAGGGCACTCGTCAAAAAGCCTACTGCTTCCAAATGAAGCCCTAGGTTTTATTTTTTATTGATCTTTCTAAAGCCAGTGGTTCTTTCTTTGGAAGGGGCTAGGATGTAAGGAACCAAGGCAGCCAAAACAAGGCTCCCTGGAGCAGTTAGCCAGTAACCCCCCCACCCCCACCCCACAAGCACATTCCCGAAAGCACACTCAGGCAGAGCACAAAGGCTGGGTGGGAAACAGATCTCAGCGGCAGAATTATATGAATAACAACCCCCCAGTAACACACACACACACACACACACACACACATAAAGGGCAGGGGGGCAGGGAAATTGAACCACAATAAGGACAGGATGCAGAGAGGAGGCTGAATACACAAAATAATACCTTAGGTTTCAGGAGGCAGGCAGGCAGGCAAGCAGGCAGGTACCAGGTGGTCACAGGAGGAGAAAGAAAGAGCCCGCTGCTGCTGTTGAAACACAGCAAACCACGCCCCCGCCAGCCGGATTGGCTGGCGGAGACACCTGGAGCTGGCTTCCCTCACTCTAGCTGCGGAGCTTTACTAATTTTTTTGCAAAGTATCAGCTGCTCTGGTCTCGGACGTCAGCTGTCTGGCGCAACACAGCGCCCCCTGTGGCCAGGCGCCCTGGCGCACTGCGCCACTCAAGGAAGCGATAGAGACGGCTCTGCATCCATATCACACAAGGGTGATCCGCTGTCACAAGTGGCTGTTTGTACATCCTAAGAGTTCAGGAGGGAAGAAAGATAGAGAAGGGGGCCGTTCTGAACTTTCAAGACAGGGACACATTCAACACGGACAATACAACTTACAGCAGCTTCTTTCGCCATGTCTTCTGCTGTAGCACAGGGTTCCTCCGCAGCTTGGATGTCACTGGGGGGATGGAGGGAAGACCACACGTGTTCATGATCAGTCAGGAACTTGCATGTTATGTTTTTAAAACGTTCATCTTGGGGGAAGGTGTGCATGGGAGTGAATGACAGCTGACAAGGGCAGCCCAAATTCTCCCTCTCAGTTTACGTCCAAGATACTGGATGAACAATTACAAGGGCAAAGTTTATAGCGTGAATTAACAGAGAGAAGCACTTGTCTGAAATGAACAACTGTTTCTCCCAGGCAAATATGCCAGCAGCAGGATCGCCCCCTGCCCCAACTGCATCTTTTCTACAGCTGGAACAAAATATCACGATGCTGTGCTCAGCACTGGAAGAGACCGAGGTGACAGAGCTGTATCCGTGAACAACAAAAATTGGGTCGTGCATTTTTGCCGGAGGGAACTGAGATGGGAGAGGAAGGCAGTGAGTTTTTAAGCTGAGCTCTCCGCGAAGGCATTTTCAGCACGAGTTAAAATGAACAGCTTCCAATGACAATTCAACTCCAAGTCATACAACCAATCATCTGGAACAGGGAAAAGAAGGCAGAGGTCTTGAGCAGAGCGCTGTGGCGCAGGGAGAGCAGGCGGTGGTTGTGCCCCAAGATGTGGCAAAAGCAAATGAAGGTTTCAGCTTTTGTGTTCCAATCCTTTAGCTCAGTGTGGATCCCACCCAGCAGCTGCAACTAACCTGCTCAACAGCACCAGCCTACATAAGCCTTATGGGCTGAATGGAGCCTCTATTCACCAAGACAGAATAACTGTGGTGGGGACAAATGGAAAGCGGGCCTGTTTCATGCTGTGTGTATAATTTTAGCCGTTTACTATGCAAAACACGGTGTTTTCCTTGTCCAGGGAAGGGGGGAGGCTGTGGCCAGATGTTGCTGGACTACAATTCCCACCATCCCTGATTGTTGATCACACTGGTGGGAGCTGTAAAGGTAAAGGGACCCCTGACCATTAGGTCCAGTCGCGGATGACTCTGGGGTTGCGGTGCTCATCTCGCTTTATTGGCCGAGGGAGCTGGCGTACAGCTTCCAGGTCATGTGGCCAACATGACTGAGCCGCTTCTGGCGAACCAGAGCAGTGCACGGAAACGCCCTTTACCAGGGGCGTTCCTAGCCCCTTGGCTGCCCGGGGCGGGAAGCCAAGAGGCACCCCTGGGGGGCGGGGCATCGCGGCACGTGCGTGCGTCATGACGTCATGACGCACACACGCACGGCGACGCCCCACCCCCGGGGGATGCCGGGCGGGGGCTTTGGGAGCCGCTCAGCGGGCTGCAAAGAGCCCTGAAGCCGCTGCTGTTGTGCTACAGCAGCGGCTTCGCGGCTATTGCAGCCCGCCGAGCGGCTCCCGATCCCGAAGCCCCCGCCTGGCATCCCCCGGGGGCGGGGCGTCGCCGCGTGTGCGTCATGACGCACGCACACGCGGCGACGCTCCGCCCCCGGGGGATGCCGGGCGGGGGCTTTGGGAGCCGCTCAGCGGGCTGCAAAGAGCCCTGAAGCCGCTGCTGTTGGGCTGATTAATATTCAGGATTAATATTCTACAGGCTTTTAAATGTGTCCGTGAGAAGGGGGCCAGCATTGTTTTGCTGTTTTGTTTTAATTGTTTACTTGTTTTTTATCCTGTGTTTTGCTCTGTGAGCCACCCTGAGGTCTTATGACCAAGGGCAGTTTATAAATGTAATAAATAATAATAATCCTTGAAATAAATGCCGTGCTTGGGGTGGGTGTGGGGAGAGGTGTTCACCTCTTTATTTTGATTTGTCCAGTTGCTGGAGTGTGCTGAAACACTCACACTCCCCAACCATGACATAACAGCACATGCCTAACTTGCCGTGTCTTACTCTTGATTTGCAGGCCGCTGCCAAAGCCACAGCTGGTGAGTTTTGGGGGGGGGGTCAGGCACCTTGAAGGGGCTCCCTGGGGTGGACCTGCCTTTCTCAGGGGCAAGTTCACACAATGGTGGGGTTCCTTCAGACATGGTTTGAAAATGTCAAATCTTTCCCCTTCCCTCTCCATCTTCGCCTCACCTGCCAGGAAGTCGGGTTTTTTTTTTTGTTTTTGTTTTTTTGCACAAACCCCCATAAATGGGAACTTTATTAAACTAGCAAGATAAACTCAGAAATGTATAAATGGTCCATTGAATATATTCAGTTCATTTTTACAGATACGTCTTATATAGAAATTTACTTAGTTTCCAAACATGTAACATTTAAAATATTTTCTATTTTCAAGCTTACTACCATCAAAAGGTAAAGGCAACTTCCACATTGTGATTGTATATTCTTGGACAGAGCCTAACAGCACACTTGGTGACATTCTGGCATACAATACTTTCTGAGGAGTTCCTGAAAACCTTTTTTTTTATAATGGGACAAGGAAAAAACACCAGGCCCAGACGGACTCCCGATAGAATATTATAAAAAATTAGAAGAAACACTGCTTAGCCCACTTAAAGATCTGATGAATCAAATATTAGAGAAAGGTGATATACCAGACAGGTGATATACCAAAGGTGATTTGTCCCCAAGTGACATGATGATGCTGTAGTGGCTCTCTGTGGGTCTTGAATCTGGAGTGCTGTAGCGACACGCGATTCTGGTCCCTCTGGGGGTCATGGATTTGTAGTGCAGCCAGGTTGAGCATGGGGTTTGAGTGCGAGTCCTGGATTTGCAGTGATGCTAGGTCGGGCGTCAGGTGGAACATTGGATCCTGATGCCAATCCATCTTTCCATGGTTTCACGCAGCGAGCTGTTTATGCAGTGAACTGGAGCCAAACTAAATCTGAAAAAGTAAACACAAAACGTAGCCCCGCCCATTTCCCCTGTGGTTGGGAATTGGCCAAAATGATTTCCAATTGGAGCTAATAAATTTGAATTAATAAATTTATAATGTCTAAATAAATTTGTGATGTTTAAATTTAGAACTTTGGAACTTTAGCTGCCATTCCTGATTTGCAGGGAAACCATTTCCACTTTTTCCCTTTTAATTTTGGGAAAAGCAGCCTTTAAGGTGCTATGAAACCTCTCAATAAGTATTCCAAATCAATAATAAATTTCCAATTGATGACAAAACTCTGCAAAATTATGACTACAGTAAGCAGGTTTTGAGAACTTGCCTTGTGGCTTCTCCTTTCTTGAGGAGTTGTCCAAATATAATGAGAATGCGTCCAAAGAAAACAAAAGAAAAATATTGTGTTGCCAAATTACATTTGCTTTTAAACCCTCTGGGATTTAAACCAGTAGAAGGTAATGGTGCAGTCTGAGAACATTTAGACACTGCTGTAAGATAGCTGTTGCATGTTCTAAAGAAGCTAAAACCTTTTTTTTTCAACTCTTTTTGCATGTTGGTGAAACATAGCATGACTGTCCCATGGTGGGATCTAATATGAGCCACATAAAGCTGGCAACTGCATGCTTGTAATAACTGTTGCCATGTTAGAAACAAACTTAAAAGATTTTCAGCTATGTTTGGTGTTATATAGATCCTGAAAGAAAAGTAAATAACCTGACAAACGTACTATCTAAAATAATATTAATATCCTGCATTGGGAATTCTTGAAGTGCTAAAGTTACTACAGTTAATCTTGGACCTTGATCAATAAAAAATTATAAGAGCATCTTTCAAAGGATGCTGTGCAATTATAGAATAAACTTAATTAGATCAAAAGCAAACAGATGAGGATCTGATGGAATTATGATAAGAATTCCCCCCCCCCCCCACATAGTCTGTTAAAGCTGTTTGCAATTGTATAAACCATTCTCCCCTATTCCCTCAGTGGCAGAGGGATCACTATATCAACTAAATCTAAATATCAAAACTTTACTTCTCTATCTAATTTTAAATATACTACAATATTAACAATAAAACTTAGCATATGTGCTAGAGAAATCTATTCTAAATTAGCAAAAAACTTTCTCTTTAGCTGCCTGTGCTTCTGAATTTCCTGTTGTTGGCCAGCTATGGAGATGAGGATTAAAGACAAAGAGATTCCTTCCTGGCATGAACCCTTTAAAATACTGCCTGTGTTACTGATGTTAACCAGTTTTGCTAAAAATCAGTTCTGCTGGATTCCTTGTAAATCTCAAAGCTTCAAACAAAAGAAAAGAATAACTGAAAATAAGAAAAGAGAATCTGCCACCTTAATTTGTAATATCTGTGAATGAGAATATGTTTATAGTTGAAATATAAGAATGACTTCTGCAGCTGACCTTTTCAGGAGTAATTTGCAAACTAAAATTAAGCCAAATTGTTCAAAATTTATTCCAGCCATCCAGGAGCAAAACTCTTGTAATGCGCCAGATAAACCTCTAGGTGGCGTTTCCTAAATAGCTTCAAAGCCTATGCCATATCATGCCTAGTGGTAAAACTTTTTTACACAATGGAATGATGAAAAACAATACTCAAATTACCTGGAAGCTTGCTTGTAATAAAATCAGGATTAGGAAAAATCACATTGTAACAATCTTTTTACTTGCCTGATATTTACAAAAAATTAGTGAAATGCTAAATGATTAATTGCTAAGAACATGTCACCTGGAGAAAAAGAGGAAATTGAAAAATTAACAAAAATTAAAGTATGTCAAAAGATAAAATATTTGGGAATTTGGATATCCACAAAAAATATAAATTTATATGAGGATAATTATGTGAAAGTATGGGCTGATATTAAAAAGAACATGGAAACGTGGAGCAAGTTGAAACTATCTTTTTGGGGACGTATTTCAGTGGTTAAAATGAATATCCTACCCAAGCTACTGTTCCTTTTTCAATCTATCCCTATCATAGGGAATATAAGTTGTATTGAGGCCTGGCGGAAGGAAGTCTCTAAATTTATCTGGTCTGGAAACAGACCAAGAATTAAACATACTCTTTTAATAGATCACAAAAACAGAGGAGGATTTGGGCTCCCAGATTTTAGATTATATTATGAGGCAGCGTGCCTCTCTTGGATTAAAGACTGGTGTCGACTGGAAAATACGGAACTCTTAGACTTAGAAGGGCATGACAACCGTTATGGTTGGCATGCCTACTTACAGTACGATAAAGCAAGAGTTCATAAAGGCTTTAGGGGGCACATAATAAGAAATGCATTATTTAAAGTCTGGGAAAGATACAAAGGACTTTTAGAACCCAAAACTCCTAAATGGATTTCCCCTGAAAAGGCTATGGTATTAAAGAAGAAAAATATGAAAGGGAATTGGCTAAAGTACAACGAGTTACTAAAAGAAAAGGACAATCAAATAGCCCTAAGAGAATATGAGGAAATAAAAGAACATCTTACGAGCTGGCTTGACTACTATCAGTTATACGAAATTTTTAAAAAAGACAAAAAAATTGGATTCGCCGAAAAATCGTCAAAATTCGAAACAGAAATATTGAACAATAAAACTAAGATAATATCTAGGATGTACCAAATCCTTTTAGAATGGAAGGTTCAAGAGGAAGAAGTAAAAGAAGTCATGGTCAGATGGGCTCAAGATATTGGCCACCCCATAATGTTACATCAATGGGAAAAACTTTGGAAAACTACAATGAAGTTCACTGCATGTTACAGCATTAAAGAAAACATGTTAAAAATGCAGTATAGGTGGTACCTGACTCCGTCACGGCTCTCCAAAATGTATAAAAATCTAGCTAATAACTGTTGGCGTTGTGGAGAAGCCAATGGAGACATGTACCACATGTGGTGGACCTGTAAAAAGATCAAGGAGTTCTGGAACTTAATATATGAAGAACTTAAGAAAATTTTAGGAGTATCTTTCCTTAAAAAGCCGGAGGCATTCCTCCTAAGTATCATTGAGAATGATATTCCAGAGAGCTCAAAAGATATTTTTTTATATGGAGCGGCAGCTGCAAGAACGCTGATAGCATCAAATTGGAAAGGGGAGAGCGTACCAAAAGTAAAAGAATGGCAATATAAATTTCAAGAGTATGTCGAGATGGCCCAGCTGACCAGTAGCTTGAGAGGAAACAATAGACAGGCATTTGTGAAAAAATGGGAGAGATATATAAAATACCTGCAAGGCATCCAAAATGGTATAAAGTCCGTGGTGGCCTTTGAATGATCCTGGAGGAAAATACACTGTCAGAAAAAGAAGCTGTGTTTGGTTTTGTAGAAGGTTTTGGAATTAAATAAAGGACAAATGAAAATGTTATGTACTTTCAAGAGCAGAAAAGGAATGCTTATCAGGAAAGACAGGAAGTCTGTATGTGTGTATATGTGTGCTTATTTATGTATGATATTAAAGTCTAGTTAAGGTTAATAACTTATGTTTAAGTCAAGAATTAAAGAAGAATTGTAATGAGGGTGGGTGTGGGTGTGTAAAATAACAGATTAGTTGTTTTATATAATTTTCTATAAGTTGTTATGTGCTAATGTTGTCATTGGTGCTATTTTTGGTTGGTATTTTATGTTATATCATTATGGTTGTGTTGTATGTGTTTTTGTTTTTTCTTTGATTTTGTATTTTTAATTTTTATATTCAGTATGATGAGTGTAAGATTAAGTATTGTAAATAAATAAAAAAAAGAATTAATTACTTCTCCTGAGTAAATGCTCTAATTGTTTTTCTCAAATAGAGTCTGTAAAGCATCATGCTATAGGTAGGCAGTGAGCTTAGAAAGACCTATGATTTTTTCTCTAATTATCTATAAATAACTTATTACTAAATTCTAGTTATCTATAACTAACTTTTTACTAAACTCCTTCATTGAACTGCTTCATTAAGTCCCTTCCCCACAAGTTAACAGGAATGGGAAGGACTGCAATGTGCCTTTTGAGTTCCTCAGATACCCCAGACTGAAGATGATTCTTTAATGGGCCAATGCTTGGCAGAGATTACTAAAAGATCCACTTCAGAGTCCAGTATACCCTAAAAAGACCTGCCATTTAATAAATATATGCGTTTTTGGTTCTGATTCCTTAATAACCTCAATCACAGCCAAAATGCTAGGTCTGTAAACCCAAAACTGCCTGTTTCCTGCACCACAGATTCACATAGGGAATGATCCTAAAAATCCCCTTTTTACCAGCAGAAGATTGAGGAAGAACCAGACCCACTGTTTCTTTTGGCAAGAGTCCCTTTAATTGAGATGGCATAAGAATAACAACCCCATGGAAAAGAAATGAACTTATCCTGCAGTCTCTTTAAAGGAAGGTTTCCCAAACCTTGCTCTGCCTTGCCCCAGGGTCCCCTAAAATGAAAATTTCTCTGATTGTGCCTTTCAGTTAATAGCAACCAATCAAAAACTTTGAAGCTTAAAAGAAATTAAGAGAAATTCAAACAAAGAGATTCAAACACGTGGGAAAAGCCAAACCATGCCATTTCAAAACTAGCCCTCCCCCCCCCCACACTCGAACAAGGGGAGGGGGAAGCTGCCTGTTTCTCAGCCACCCTCATTTGCATTGCCCAACAAAAACCTTTCCTCAAAATAACATTCTTAAAGGGCCAGGTGTGTTACAGAACAAAGGTAGCAAAGGCGCTTTGTCGCCATGTGCTTCCGGCAGCAGCAAGAAGACCAAAAGCAACAATATCAAGACCAATAAACAAGATTCTTTTAGACAATTCCTGCCAGCTGTCTGCTTGCCCTGCTTTCTCCTTGCCTTTTCCACTAAACTTTCTTTCCTTCCTACCTGCATGGCGGGGAAAGACTGAAGCTCTGCTTTTAACCCTTTCCTGAATCTCAGTGCCTCAGCTCTCATTGACTCCTTTAGAGAAGAAACTGATGACTTAGCTCTCTGAAATGCTATTACCTGCAAATCTGAGAGCGAAGGGTTAACATCCCCTTCTTCCTGAGTCAATGAAGAAAGCAAGCCTGTTTCCACAAAGCTAGTCCTCTGCTCTCTCAAAACCTGATAAGATACAGGAGCCCATTGATACTGAATTTCCCAACTTGGTGCCCACAATGCCCACAGAGCCAAATGGTATGCCAAATGAAGCTCTGTATCTTACCTAATTTAGTGTGGTATGCCAACACTATATATTAATTATTCTTATCTTGATAAGAGCGGCGTGGTATGCCAACGCCTGGCTAAACTATAATTCCCACAGTGGCTTGTTGTTTTTATTCTGATTATACACATTATCACGCAAACGCTTAGAATGTTGGTGCAAGTTTTACAGTGGTACCTTAGTTCTCAAACTTAATCTGTTCCAGAAGTCCGTTCCAAAACCAAGGTGTGCTTTCCCATAGAAAGTAATGAAAAATGGATTAATCCATTCCAGACTTTTAAAAACGATGCCTGAAACAGCAATTTAACATGAATTTTCCCTCTGCGGGGGGGGACCCCACCCACACATCCCACTGTTGTTTGGAGGAGGCAGTAGGAATCCAAAGCACTCTCTCTGCAAAGGGAATCGCAGAGCTGCAATCGCAAGGGAACCCCAAAGGTCCTCTACTCCAACCCCCTGCAATGCAGGAATCCCAGCTGGAAAACCCCTGTCCAGTTGCCACCCCCTCCTCAGCTTTTCACAAGTGCTCCATTTAGACTTCCAAACGATGGAGCCACTCTTTTTTTGCCTGTGGAGACTACAGATTTCTCCTCCTCCTCAGCGCGCATGTTTGCCATCGGATGCAGCATGGGCCCACTAATGCACTACTGGTATCTGTGGCTCGACCGCACCTTCCCCGCTGCCGGCTTCAGTGGGATCCGGAGTGTCCTCAAGAAGGTTTTCATCGACCAGATGGTGGCCTCCCCGGCGCTGGGCGTTTGGTACTTCTTGGGTGAGTTAAGGACATTCCTTGACACTGCTAGGAGAGAAATCCCGCTTGGAGGGATTGCGTGCGTGTGGAGGTGGTCAGGTACGGACTGGGGCTCGATAGCACTCCTGTGGTACAATGGGTCTGGACAAGATTCCTGCACTGCACGGGGTTGGGCTAGATGACCCTTGGGGGTCTCAACACTACCATTTTATCCTTCAGCGCTAATCTTCTGGGCAGGCAATGGAAAAGAGAAGGCCCACCTCTCCTCCGCCCTTTGCATGCCTCTCTTGGTTCTGGGAGACACGAGGGGCGGGGAGTTTTTTGTAGGAGGGGGAAACTCCCTAGATTTCCCACCAGCCAGACTCCTGCTTCTGCCTCCGAGTCCAGACTGCCACACTCTCTCCCCTCCCACTAAGCCCTGTGACCTCTTCAGCTTCTGACACCTCTTCCTTCCAGCCCGGCCTCATTCTGCACACACAAACACACCCAGCCATTTCCTTTGTCTCCCTGCAGGGATGGGGTCTCTGGAGGGGCAAACGCTGGACCAGAGCTGGCAAGAGTTGGAGGACAATTTCTGGGAGTTCTATAAGGTAAGACTGGTCCCTCCCCGTCCTGACATCACATCCTGTCCTGTGGAGCAGCTGACTCCAATTTCCTCTCCCCGCTCGCAGATGGACTGGTGCGTCTGGCCCCCGGCGCAGCTGATGAACTTCCTCTTCCTGCCCGCCGCGTACCGGGTGCTCTACATGAACGTCATCACCCTCGGCTGGGACACCTACCTGTCGTACCTGAAGCACCGGGTGGGTAAACCGAGGCAGCGGCACAGGGCGCAAGTTCGGGGTCTCCGGAGGAGAGAGGGGTTATCCCAGAACTGCAGCCTCAGATCCTTTGAATCATGAGCTGGGGGACCATGTTCTCTTGTAGGGCAGAGGTGGGCAGGACAGGAGGATAATAATTTATTATTTATACCCCGCGTCTCCACCCCATCTACAATTCCCATCATCCCTGACCACTGGTCCTGTTAGCTAGGAATCATGGGAGTTGTAGTCCCAAAACAGCTAGAGGGCAGAGTTTGGGGATGCGTGCCTTAAGGGAGAATTTCAGCAGGCTGCCTTGTATTTAGCGAGACCAGAGGTCCGTCCAGTTCACGATGGTCCACACAGCAGCAACTCTCCTGGGTTTCTGGTACAAGAGGATACTCTCTGCTCCAGCCAGAGATCTCACCAGCTGCATAGATCCTCAACTGATGAGATCCCACCCCGCTTTCTCTTTAGCCTAAGCACCCATCCCTCAGCGTGGAGGAAGATGATGAAGGCGACAGAGTCGAGATCGAAACAACCGGGTGAACGAGGGCCACGTGCTTCTGCCAAGGTTGGATCCGAGACTCCCTGGGCACTGGAGCCAGCTTTGCGCCCCACCATTTAGGCAGCTGGATCTGGGAAGCAGGCGCCGTCGCCCACGTTCGCAGCCCTCTCTCCTCCCAGCAGAGGCCTCATCTCCCTCTTCCTGCAGCGCCTCGGATACCGAAACAGAGAACTTCAGGGCTGGGGGGCAGATTTGGCACGGGCGTAGGCATCTCCTGACTGCGACCCCTGGTCCTTCCCAATTCATTCAAAAGTTCCAGATCTTTTTGCGCTTCCCAATTAAAGAAAAAGCAGGTTGCCTTTTTTTGCATGCCGTTGCCAGGACAGGTGCTTCTTCTCTCTGCCGCTAGCGCCTCTGGTTGCCGTTGGGTCAACGCGGTTTGTCCTTTTAATGACTGATGTTTTAATGTATTTTTAATCTCCTGTTGGAAGCCGCCCAGAGTAGCTGGGAAAACTCAGCCAGATGGGCGGGATATAAGTAATAAATTATTATTCTTATTAAATTATATTTTGAGTGCGGCGGAGATGCCAGGCTCCTGACTGCAGTCGAATGGCAACGGCTGGCCACACTCCCAAGGTTGCAGGTTCGATCCCCGTATATTGGGTCTCTTCCGACTCTAGAATCCCATTCTTTCCTCATTTCTAAAAACTTACTCAGCCTCCCGGCCTCACCACAGACAACCCGCTGCCCTCGAAGGGAAGCCCCCTAACTAAATGCGAGAGCAACAGTGAGGCACTCCCTGCTTGTTCCCAGCAGCTGGCATTCAGGGGTAGACTGCCTCTGCTGCTGGAGGTGCAGCCACACAGCCGCCTGGCTGACAGCTACCGCTGAGCCACAGCCCACTCCACAAACTGGTGCTGTTAGCCATGCAGGAAAAAACCCTTTTAAAAGCACCTGAGCCCCCCCCCCCCCCCCCCGGTCACATTAGACACTCTTCAAGCACTCGGCCTCCCCCTTTCCTTCACAGGGACTAGCAGCATGGAATGCTTCTCGTGATCAGAATTTTATTTCTTCACAACTCTCCTTGGTACCACAATATTGGGATTTTCTTTCCACCCCATAGCTTTTAAGGGTTTTTTTTTTTTAAGAAACTGAACTCATTTTGACACTTCCGACAGTTTTTTTTTAAATACAGTACAGCATATATATATATTTTTATATTTATATTTATATTTATATATATATATAATTTCCCCCATAGAAGTAAACTTCACAAAGAGAGAATGTTTTGTGTCTAAATATCCGCCAAAACGAAAATAAAACCCAAAACCGTACGTAGCGTTTCCATGAAAAAAGAAAAGGGGGATCGTGAGGTGGAGGGCTGAGGAATAAGAGAAAAAAAGGAATGTTTTAAACGGTGGAGTTTGGTCGTTTGAGAATATTTAAAGCCCGGAGTTCTCCAGGTGAAGCAGGGAAAGACTGCTTGCAGGTCCAAGGAGGCAGGAACAGCAAATGGGGGCCTTTTCCCTCTCCTACAGCAGCAGCTAATGGCACAACAGCCTCTTCCCCAACCTGGTGCCCTGCAGATGCCTCCAGCCTCAGGCAGCTCTGTCCCCAGAGGCTGAGGTCTGGAGCGGTTGAGGTTTTTAGGAACTGCGGTCCAAGAAAAAACCTGGAATGCCCTCACTGGGTGGGGGGGGGGGTGCAGGGAATGTAGAAGCCGGACGGGGCAAACAAGCCTTCCAGGTGTTGGCTGGGCTCCCAACAGCTGGCTGCTGGTGGGATCCGGAGCCCCAGCAGCACCCGAGGGGGGCAACAAGTTCCCCCTCCCCATGTCGGAAGGGAAGGCAAGAGTCCTGCTCCAGAGTAGACCCATTGAAACTGGCCACCCAACGCCAGCCATGTCTGTTCATTTTGGGTTTACTCGGGGCATGACGGAGGCTGCGTCTGAACTCTACGCGGACAGGATAGCTTCAGTCACAGCTCCCTCTTCCACCCCAAAATCCTGGGAGCTGTAGTTTTCAGGGTGCCGAGAGCTCTTGAGAGACACCCCCCTCCCTCAATTCCCCTTATGATTTCCGGACGGGTTTTACTGCCTGCATTACGATCTCTGTTTTAGCACTTGGGATTCTCCTCTTGCAACTTTTTACCCCGTCGGTAACTCCCATCCTCCCTGACTAGCAGGACCAGTGGGTCAGGGAGCATTGAAAGCATAGTTTCTGAAGTATGCTGAGTTGTTAGGGGACCCCATTCCCTTCGCAGAGCCTACTGTTCCCCCTGTTTTCTGGGAAGAGGTATTGGCTCTGGGATTCACTCTGTGGTGGAAATATGTACCTCCTATTTCCAGCTCTCGGCATCCTTTACAAACACTTCCCATAATCCTTTAGGGGAACCTATGGCTGCTTCAAGTGCAACGGTGCTGCCTTGACTATTCAGTGCAGACGGTGCCAGAATCTGACTTCCAGGCCTGCAAAGTACAGATAGCCCAAGCTAACAGATTCCCCAATTGCAAATCAGTTGCATCAACGCAAGCTGCTGAAGAACTCTCCTCGGCCTGTGGGTCTGGAAGATCAACAGGACTGTATCTGACTGGTGGGCTTTACTGGGTAAGGTGGTTCCACAAAAGTGGAATGGTGTAGTTTGAAAACATTCGGAGACCCAAGTTTGGAGAACGCAGCCCTAAGTGGTCTGTGCCATCAAGGACCCAAACATGCTCCCAGAGGGGATATGTTAGGGCAACGAGGAAGCTGCGTTCTACAGAGTCCCATGTCGCTCAGTACTGTCAACACTGACTGGCAGCAGCTGCCATGGGTTTCAGGCTCCCAGCGCTCTGGAGAGATCCCAGAAACTGAACCTGGCACCTTTCCCCACAAGAAACTAAGATACTGGCCCTCATGGGCCAAATTGAAAGAGGATGGAGTTGCCTGTGATGGTTGAACCACTCTGGGAATTGTGGCTCTGTGAGGGGACAGGGAGGTCTCTACAGTTCCCAGGGATCTTTGGGGAGGGGTTTCGTAGTGCTTTAAATGCAGACCTACAATTCCCAGAGTTCCCTGGAAAGAAGAGTTGGTTGTTAAACCGATTTGGGAACTGTAGCTCTGCGAAGGGAACAGCACCCTGAACAAAATACTATTCCCATGATTCTTTGGGGGAGTGCGGGCAGCCGTCACTCTTTAAAGTGGCGCGATACTGCTTCAAACGTGGATTAATCCGAGGAGGAGTTGAGCAGCTGCTCCTGTTGCCAACCTCCCCTCGGCCCGCCTTATTCTCGTTCATCTTATTAAATACAGTGGTATTGGTTTTTTTAAAAAGAGAATAACCTACAAGCAACTGAAAAACCGTGTGTTAACATTTTCTTAAAATAAATAAATAAAAAACCCAAACACACGCTCACACGCACACGAAACAGAAATGAACCACCAGCAGCACAAAAGCACGGCACAGCAAGAGGACCTCCAAACACACACACACTTCAGAGTCTACTTCTATTTACAAGGAACGGGCCTTGGGGATTGCATTTCCTTTTTCCTGTACACCAAGGAAGATGGGGGGGGAGAACTGGAAAGGGATTTTCTCAGGGGTTTAGACACAGCTGGGAAAAGGAGGCAGAGAGAAAGGGAGAGACGCAACCATCCTCCGCAGCTGTGGGAATTGAGGAAAGCTCTCCTGGCGACATTTTGGCGATGCCGGGCCGGCAAGGAGGGTCTTTACCCTCCCCAGTTGGCCAGCCAGCGAGGCCAAAGAGAGTGGAAAGCTGGGAGATCTGTGTCCAGACAAATCAGAGGCCAGGAGATCCCCGCAACTGCAAACGGAGCAGTTTCCTAGATCGTGGCTGTCCTATGAAAGCATACAGAGCCAGGCGTCATTTTCTATGCTGCCAAACGAGGCTTCAGAAGGGAGATCTGCAGACCTCCAGATTTGTTGGGATTCCCAACTCCCTTCCTCGCTGACGGCTGGGCCGGAGATGTCCTGCCCTGAAGACTGCACAAAAGCCACAGACTGCCACTCCGGGAGGAAGAGAGATGGAGAGGACCCATTTGGGGAAGGAAGGACCCCACTATTGCACAACCAGAGGGGCAGGCACAGATCGCAGGGTGTGGGCCTCCCCGCTAGCGGAGTTGCAGGACCAATCCTGCTTTGGAGAAGGGGGCCTCTGCAGGTGACCAAACGGGGAGGGTGGCAGCTGCAGAATTCAAACACGGGGACCAAAGCAATTCGGCTTCAGGAATCCAAGGAAGAGTTCTCTGTCCAAGGCTTAATTCCAAGAAGCCACCTTACACAAGAGTCAGACCATTGGGTCTGTCCCCCTAGGTATATTGTCTACACTGACCGGCAGTGGCCCTCCAGGCGAGGGGGGGTGTTGTTCCCAGCTCCACCTAGAGATACCACTGGGGACCGAGGACCGGAGGGCAGGCGCTCTACCGCTGAGCAACAGCCCGATTGCTAAAAAACAAAATTAAGACTCCAGTCTTGGTGGTTGATTTCACCGACTCCGCCTTGTGAGGAGTAAGGCCACCGGTCCATTTAGCTTAGCGCTGCGCCCACTGGCTGGCAGCAGCTCTCTGAGGTTTCTTTCCCCCAGCCTTACCTGGTGACCGGAACAGGGAGGACTTCCTTCGGCCAGGAAAGCAGCCGCTCTAACCGAGGAGTCAAACCCTCGCGGCAACGGCAGGTCCAAGCATGGGGCGCCTGCTCCGCTCTCTTCAACAAGACGGGGGCGTGTTTTTTGGGGGAGACACACAGAATGCATGGACAAAAGAACCAGCAAAGGAAGGAGGAGGAGGAGGAAGAAAAAGGAACAGCGGTGGACACCCAGAATAGCTACAAATAGAGGCGTGTGGTCCAATAAATAAATAACTTAAAGAAGAACCCAGAACAGTTTAAATAGCATCCTCTGACGCTGAACACCCGCCTCCCCAGCCCGCCCCACAAAAAAGAGACAATCCACAGAGATAAGACAGGCAGGGGGCTTAATTCTCACCCGTCCCTTAAAGGAGAGCGAGGGGAGGTGGTTTGTTTTTAAGCTTTTACACCCCTCCTAGGTTTGGGGTCTCGTCCCCACCCCCCACCCCAAAAACCAACAACCCCACAAAGGATAAAGCAATGGGATGGGTCAATGGAGGTGGGGAGATGGCTAGGCCAGGACTCCATAGTTACTCGGGAGGTGGCGGGGGGGGGGGAGACATGAGGCAGGCAAGGAGGAAGGTGCAGCAGGAGAGGGGGGCGGGGTGAGGGGGGCTCCGCCTGGGAGTCTCTTCAACAGGCACAGTCCTGGTGCGGGGGGGGGGGACTCCCGGGGGTAGGGTGGGAGACTCCCGGGGGTAGGGTGGGAGACCCTAAGAGGTGAAGGAGGAGGGGCTTTGCCAACCATGAATTTTGCACCAGAGCAGCTCCCTTTGTAGAACAACCGCTAAGTTGTTAGAGTGGGTCTGGGATACTAGGACAGCACCGGGGCGGGGGTGGGGGGGCTCTCCATCGCCAATGTCTACGCTGAAAGAGCCCTGCCGGTTTTCTGCCTGGACAAGTAGAGCATGAGCACATACCTGCCGTCCACCTGCTGGCCGGAGGTGGCTGTGGGGCTGGCTGCGTCCAGGACAGAAGGAGGAAGCAGCTCCTGGGCCTGCCTCGGTGGTGTGAGAGGCTTCTTGTCGTTCCAGTCACCTTCCGGCACATTCTGAGGTTGCTGTGCAAGATGGAGAGAAGCAAACTGCCCATGAGAAAGGAAGAAGACTCTAGCAGCAGCAGCAGCAGCAGCAGCAGCTGGATCCAACCCGAAGGGGCCCGGCGTCTAGTCCTTTCAAGGGCTGACCAGATGCCCCCTTTAGGAAACACACAAGCAGGACTGGAGCCCCACAGCAGCAATTCTCCTCACTTGCGATTCCTAGCAAGCTGGTTTGATGCAGGAATAACACACTGGGGCTGTACCAACCCAATCCTACTCAGGCTAGAACCCCTGAAATTAACACGCACAAGCAACTTTCGTCTGTTAGTTCCAGTGAGTCTTCTCTGCGTAGAACTCATCCGGATGCAACACGTAGGACCCTCTGCCACTCTTTGCTCAAACTGGTGGTGGGCAGAATTCTGTAACTGCACCCCCACCAAACAAACCACTGCCCTTACCTGGATGGGGACAGCGAGCCTGGGAATGTCATCCAAGGAAGACGCTGTCTCCTTTTTCCTGCAAAGAGGGAGAAAGAGGCGTTTCAAAATGGAACCACCCATTCCAGGGATTGGGAACCCTGCTTTTGAAAGGGGGCCCCTTGGAGGCCAAGAACATGCACGATTTCAATCTGGACGGACAAACCATCAGCACAAAGCTAGCCCTCTTTGGCCACTGCCGTTTGGCTTTGATAGTGTATCGTCTGCCTATAAAATAATGCAGAACTGGGCTGCTGCATTTTTAGGGGTTGGGGGGAAAGTTGCTTCCCTCTGGTCCTTTCAACACCCCTCCAAACGTGGAGGCTGCAGCCAGAAAATTGAAAGGCAGGATAGAAATCAAGCAAGTACAGGAACAGACACACAGTCCTGCATTATAGCCCTTTCTCTGATCCTTCCCAGTATCTCATCCTGACAACAAGTTCCTTGAAGCCGGGAGACCCTACAAAAGCTCCCCTAGCTAGAAGCTAATACGTCTCTATGGCCATAGTTATACCATGCACTTAAAGCGCTGTGATGCCACTTCCTGGCTTCCCCCAAAGAATCATCCTGGTGGATTCAGCACTCCTTCCACCCCCTGGAAGCCGGGTGGCGCAGGGCTCACCTGAGCTGCGGGGAGGGAGACCGGGCCGGCTGCCCCCTCTCGTCCAAGGACTGGCTCAGCCCGTCGCTCTGCCTGCCTCCGGCCAGCCGCCTCTTCCCCTTCCACCTCTCCCGCTTGTCCCGCAGCTTCCCAGGGTCATCCTGGTACCGCTGGATGTGGAAGGAAGGGGGGCTGTCCAGCTCCTTCTGAGATGCCCGTCGGCCTTTGTCCGCCGGGCTCCGGAAGCTCCAGCTGCTGGCCAGGCCACCAGGGAGGCCGAGGGCCAGATCCGTGGGCCTCTCGGGGTACGTGAAGCTCTGGCTGACGCGGATTTTGGGGCTGTCCTGCCTCCCCAACCCATTTGAGTCCTCTTTCACCACAGTCCTGTCCTCTTGCTTTGGTGTAGGGGCCGGAATGCCACCGTCCAAAGGAAGCCGGTCCTCCTTGCTGCCTTCAGCCCTCTCTCCTGGCATGCTGCCGGGGGGGTGCGGTTGAGGGGAGACGCCCGCCTCCTGCTCCCCTTCTGTTCTGGGCCGCTCAGGCATGTAGCCCCCTTCTCTCCTCAATGGGCTGCTTCCCCCACTGCTGCGGGGGTCATCCAAGGAGAAGCCAACATGTTTGCTCTGCAGCTTGTTGTGCTCCAGGCCCCTCTGCCGGCGGAACGCCCGCTTTTCCCGACTGCTGGTGGCTGCACCCTTTTGGGAGCGTGGAGGGGACTGGTCCCTGCCGTCGCCGCTGCTCCCGGCTCCTTCCTCGTCCTCTGCCTCACCTGTCTCATCCAGGGACGCCTCCGTGGGCTCTGCTGGAGCCTGGCTTGAAACATGCTCCTCTGGCTGGTGTAGCCCGTTCACCTGCTCCTGCTGCCGCTGCTGCTCCGCAAGAGCCTGCAAAACTGCTTCTTCCTCTCGCTTTTTGTCGGCGACCATTTGATGAAATCTAAATTGCAAGGTGTGTGTGGGGGGGGAATCAACAGTTGGTTTAATGGGGGACGGTAAGAGTAAATGAAGCAAGACACCGCACAGGGCCTTGTAAATGAGCGCAAAGGCTGAACAACGCAGGCCCTGGCGGACTTTTGGTCTGATCTAGCCGGGCTACAGTTTCCCCTCCTGGGCTCAAAATGCGCAAAGAGCGCCATGCCCCCCTCACCTCTTGCGCTGCAGGTGTCCTCGGACCAGAGCCTGAACAAGGCAAATCCTCGCCTTCTCCCGTCCATAAGACTTCCGCTCCCGGTACCCGCGCCACACCGACTGAATGTAGAGGGCTGCGTTCTCCCTCTCCAGTGCCCTCCGGACACGGTAGGAACGCCAGCAAGCCTGGGGGCCCCAGGAAGGACAGGTGAGAAGCTGTGCATCTTTGCTTCTCACATTGTACTGCGCTGTTTTTACTGGCTAGGGTTTATAAATTATTTACTGTAATTGTTAAGAGTGAATCTATTATTTGCTGATATTTAATTTTACTGTGTACTGTAATGACCACTGTAATGAAATGAAATGGCTGGGGAAACCCAACCAGATGGGTGGGGTGTAAATAATAAAATTATTGAAAATATTATTATTATTATTATTATTATTATTATTATTATTAGCAGGTAGGGGCAGATGGACCACCTGGCTTCCGGTCCTCAGAAATTCCACGTGGTGTGGACTGAGTCTCTCCCATCTGCACATAAATCTGCTGCCAGTCAGTGCAGGAAATCCCTAGTAAGACAGAACGACGGGCCGGACTCTGCGTAAGGGCGTTTCTTGTGTTTCTGTGAGGTGGGGAGAGGAAGGACGACCCTCCTACCTGCAAGGTAACGGCTGCCTGGTGAGCCCGCAAGAAGCGCTTCCTCTCCAGCACCATCCGCAGCCAGCTCTGGAGGACTATGATCTTGCGGATGACTTCCTTGTGGAGGGTGTCCTGCAGCACCTGCCGCACGGCCTCCTTCATGAACACCTGCGGGAGGGAGGGAGACGCCAGCCGTAGTCACTTGAGGAAAGGGACCAAGACTGGCCCCTTGTGCTGCTCAGGAGCGACTGCGGCTCTCAAGCCATGCTTTCCATGCAATGCCCATTCATTTATTTTGTAAAACCTATAGACACAGCTCGACTGTAAAAACAAATAAAACCTCAAAGCAGTTTAAAGCAATAAAATTAACAACAGTTAAAAGACTTTTGAAAAGTTAACAACAGACTAAAAGCTGATTAAAACACACCAGCTTTCTAAACATCAAGGTAGGCTTGTCTGAACAAAAATGCACTTAGTAGGTGCCTGCTATCAATGGGCAAAGAGCTCCAAAGTGAAGGTGCACCTGTAGCATGCTGGAGTTTGCTATGCTTTTATACTTTCTAAAAGTTTAGTGTTGTGTTTTGGTTTAAATGATGTTGTTTCATGTTGTATACGACTTGTATACATCTATATCCAGGGCTTTTCTCTAGTAAAAGAGGCAGTGGGACTGAGCAGCCCAAGTTGATGAGCCTAAAGAGCTGCCAGAACACACCTGAAAGGTGCCAGAAATCCAGTGGGTTTCAGCTGAAAAAAGCACTGTGTATATCGAAGAATATAGGTGGATGTAAGAATGGCTGATAAAGATGATGGACTAGGCCGAAATGGCGAAATCGGAGATCAATTTAATAAAGAATGGGGAAATTTTATAAGCTGCTTGAAAGAACACTGTAAGCAATTAAAAACATTGGCAGGATTGTAAAAAAACAACACTTGCCATGAAGTGAGAATCATGGTTACCACTGAGTTTTAAGAAAATTTGGAGAATAAGATATGATGCAGTTTGAAAAGAATATTTAGGGAAACCATGGAGGGGTGGAGGGAAGTCTTGAGATTCTGAGAATCGTATTTGTAAAATGATTATGATCTAAGGATGATGACCATTGCTAAAAATGAAAACGAATAAAAATGTAAAAGAAAGAAAGAATATAGGTGCATGTGTGTTAAGTGATTAATACAAGTTTTAAAAATAAATAAATCAACTCCCAGGAAGAGGGTTTTTTTTGCACTCAAAACCCCCCTCATGGCTTGATCTCCACACACAAGGATTGTTAAGAAGAGGCTTTGCGGCTGCTGGAGGGAGATTTGGTTGGCTCAGAGGCAACAAGCACCACAAGGACAGACCTTGGTCTTTCCGATTTGATAGCTGCCGGCGCCCAGCTGCAGCTTGGTCAACAAGGCCGAGATCTCCTCCTTAGAGGCTTTGGCACTCTTGGGTAGCAGGACTTGGAACTGGTCGACGAAATCCTGGGGAGGCAGCGACAAGAAGCAAACAACTTAGCAAATATCTCCCGTTTCTGAAAAGGACAAGGTGGCAGGCGTAATTGTCTCTGTGCCCAAGACCCTGGAAAGATGCCGCTGGTCAGAGCAAATAAAAGTAGGGCTGTGTAAAATAATTAAAGTAGGGTGGTCATATTTCAAAAAGTGAAATCTTTCAATGCCCCAATGAATTGCAGAGGGGGGCACGCTTTTGCCCCAGACCAAGCCAGGAATAAACCCAGCCAGGATCTCTGAAGGATGCTGAAGCAAGGGGGTCTTCTTCCCAGCATGAGGGCAAGGGAGAGACCTGCCTGCTCCACGGTACCTGAAAGCTGAACTTGGCACTGTAGCCCGACTGGCGGATTCTCACGGTTTCCAGCATCCCTGTGTACCTGAGCTGCTGGAGCACGAGGCGCTCGTCGAAAAGGAGCTCCCTCTGGAACAGAAAGCAGGAGAGGGTCAAGCAGAGGTGCCTGCACTGACCTCCCCTCCCCGACTCCCCCATCCACCCCAAGGAGCCACTAGAACCAGCACTCTCTGGATCCTGCACACTGGCAGAGCTCAAGTCCGTGCCTGGCAAATGGAAGGAGCAGGATTCGACCGGTCAGGGCTGCAACTAATCAGCCCATCGTGCTAACTCAAGATTAGCCCATGTGGTGCCCTAAGAATGAGGTTGGACTACAGCTCCCATCACCCATGACTGTCGGGTCGCCTTGGCCTTGGCTGCTGGAGACTGAAGCCCACAAGCACCGGGGCACAGATGGTCCTCATCCCTGATCTGAGAAGAGGCGCTCCCTGCTCTCAGGAGGGGACCTCCCACGCAGAGAGGCATTCCTCCGTCTCTTGTGCACCACGGGGAACGCTACTTCTTATGTTAGCAGTGGAGAATACCTGTGGCCTTTCAGATGCTGCTGGGCTCCAGATTCCCATCACTGCCATCCCCGCCCCTCCTGGGAGCCCAGCGGCATCTACGTCGGCTGCTCCTGTGCCAAAGAGGCTGCAGGGGCATCACTGCAGGCTGACTTCCCGAGAGGCAGACACCCTTGCAAAGCAAAAGGAACTCCACTCAAAAAGCAAGTGTAAGCACAAGGTAGGAAGAGGGCAGGAGATCTGGGGTGTGGGTGTCCCCCTCCTCCAGCATAATGCAACACCCTCCCATGAGAAGGCCCTACCTTTTCGGAGTTGGAGCGGATGCAGCGAATGAAGAAGGGCTCGGCTTTGCTCAGGGTCTCCAGGAGCTTGTTGAGAGATGTCTGCAACGAGTCACAGGTGCGAGAGAGGAGTCAAGCGCTGCCCCTTGAGAGAGCTGGTCTGGAAGCGGGGGCAGGGGGGAGGCCAACCTAACTGCTTTGGGTGGGCTGCATGCATACAAGTGGTTAGAGTGTTGGACCAGAGCCTGGGAGAGACCAAGGTTCGAATCCCCCCACTGGGCCATGAAGCGCTCGCTGGGTGTGACCTCGGGGACCAGTCCTTGCCTCTCAAGCCTAACCTACTGTGCAGGGTTGTTGTGAAGATTAAATGAGCGGAGGAGGGGGAATCATATACACCCCTTTGAGCTCCCTGGAGAAGAAGGCGGAACACGAATACAACCAAATAACTAATAAATAATAGAATAAATCAACGTTTCTCAAATTTGGGTCTCCCCAGCTGCTGCTGGACTACAATTCACATCATTGCTAGCTAGCAGGACCAGCGGTCAGGGATGGAGTTTAAGTGGTGGGGAAGTTGTGTGTCTCCGTTTCTCAATTTGATCCTTTTACATGGTTTTGTATGTATTGTGGTTATTTTATGCAGTTATTCTTATTGATCACACTTTGGTAGTTATTTATTGTAATTGTTAAGAATGAATTTCTGTGTAATTATTCTTTGCTGACGCTTTTAGTTTTATTGTGTGCTATTATAGATTATTGAATATTACTTTAAAGTTATGTTTTATTATGACTTTTTGCATTGGATCAGATTATTGTAAGGTGTGTGTTCTTTGTTGCCTATTTATGTTGCCGCAAACCACCTTGCATTGGGTAATGCAGAAAGGCCGTATACAAATTAAAAGTGAAATGAAGGGATGAGGGGAGTTGTAGAACAACAGTTTAAATCACAGCTGGCTGGAATCTCAAGGATCTTTGTGTCTCGGTTAGTGGAAGGTCCCTGCAGTGGTTCCTTCGGACGCGAGGGGCGCCTGCTCACCTGGAACTGAGCGCTGATGCTGGGCGGCTTCTTCTTCTTATGCAGGTGCAGGAGGGACTTGGTGGTCCGGTCGTGCAACGTCATGCTCACAATGAGCTTCAGGGACTTGGAGTCCAGCAGGTTCTGCAGCCAAAGGGGACACAGCTAGAGAGTCACACCCTCCACGGAGCGTGCCACAATCCCTCTGCAACAGCAGGTTGCAGCAGCGGCTGGCGCTGAGCACGAGGGGTTCAATTTGCACTTCCACTAACATCGTGCAGGTGTGTGTGTGTGTTTTGGACAACAGCCAAGCACTGGTGTGCTCTGGCAATGGACCTCGGCGCCCCTGATTTCCCACGTATTTTCAGCCTCTTCCTAAGGACTGGAAACTTTGCATTTTGTTCCAAGTGAAGACTGAGATGCCTCAAGTGCCTGATCTCTACTCAGCAGGCCTTGGAGAGTTAGTGCCATGTAGCAGATGGAGTGTCAGACTAGGACAGGCATAGGCAGATTCCAGCCCTCCAGATGTTTGGGACTACAATTCCCCTTA
This sequence comes from Lacerta agilis, assembly GCF_009819535.1. NCBI lineage: Eukaryota > Metazoa > Chordata > Lepidosauria > Squamata > Lacertidae > Lacerta > Lacerta agilis. The sequence goes on from NC_046329.1 coordinate 11,831,829, forward strand.
TCCCTGACCACTGGTCCTGTTAGCTAGGGATGATGTGAATTGTAGTCCCAAACATCTGGAGGGCCGGAGTTTGCCTATGTCTGGACTAGGACCTGGGAGACCTGGGTTCTAAAATCCACTCTTAATGGCCACACCACACCGGCTCTCTAATCTGCTTCGGAATATTGCCGCTTATTTGTTTTTAAATGGCATTCTTGGGTAGGAAGGGTGAGATGTAACTTTTATATATATCACAGAATCATAGGGTTGGAAGGGCCACAAGGATCATCTTGTCCAACCCCCAGCAATGTAAGAATCTTCTGCTCCATGTGGAACTCGAACCCACAACCCGGAAATGGAGAGTCTTGAGCTCTCTCTATATGCATAGCAAATTGACTCTGGTACAGTCATACCTCGGGTTGTGCTTGCTTCAGGTTGTGCGTTTTCAGGATGTGAACGCGCCGAACCCAGAAGTACCGGAACGGGTTACTTCCGGGTTTCCTAATCGCGCCACGCACCAAATAGTGCCACGCACATGCGCAGATATGCCGCTTCAGGTTGCAGGCTTTTCATGTTGCGAACGGGCCTCCAGAACAGATCCTGTTCGCAACCAGAGGTACCACTGTACTGCGTCAAATTCACACACATTTTGCAGGGTGCAACAACGTGAAACTTACACAATTTATTTATTCTATGCTGTCCTCATCACCATGCCACCAACCACCCCAAAACAGTTTCTCTTTTAAAGGAAAACACAGCCCAGCAAATCTCCGGACGTTATCTGGCGAGCTTACCTTTGGGATGGCCTGTTTTTGCTTCGGGCCTCTGCTCTTCCTGTTGAAATATACACATATATATCTGAATTCTCAAGTGCTAATCAGCAGCCCTGGTTTTGGTAGTTCAGCGAAGCCATGCCTAGCAAATTAGATCAAGCAAAGCAGGCTCAGTGAGCCAGATGATGAGCTGGTGACGCTAAGTGGGTGGGTGGGTGGGTGGGGAGGGTCCTGCTCCAAAGGGTGGCATGGAAAGCGTGTCCCATGACACTAATCCCACATTGCCAACTCCTGCAATCCTGCAAGGTGCTTCCTTGCTTTGATTTTAAGCCCCGAGCCTTTGAAAAGTCAGGATTTCCCGCCCTCTTTCTGTTACGCTTGAGCTTTTGTTGCTAGCAAGTCAGTAAGATGTGCTTTTGAAATCCAAAGGGTGGCCCCTGCAGCTCCTAACTAGCACACAAGGTAAGCTCTTCAGAAGATCTGTACGCGCCTGCTTAGCTCCACACTTGCCACTCTCCTCCTCCGTGCAAATTTCGCAAAGCAAGCAAGTCTTGGCCTTTCTCTCCACCCCCCCCCCAGCGCAAACTCACAGGAAGTGGCAAGTGGGCCTCTGGAGCCGGCTGAGCGATTGAAGGAGCCTGCGGGGATCTTCGCCCTGCCAGGGCAGGCCCTTGATAGTCCTGACTATTTGCTCATGCAAGTCCCTAAGACACGATACACACCCGACACGAGGAAACACAACACACACACAGAGAGAGAGACAGCCGTGAAGAGACAGAACCACCAGGGATTAAACAGAGGAGCCCCATCATCACCCAGCATGCTCAAAGGATGGATGACAAAAGAGGAGATGGTCCTGGGGTTGACCTGCTGTTAAACGTAGACGTTTGGGGTGTGTAAATGGGGGTGCTGCTGCTGCTGCTGCTTGACTACAATCACAGTTTAGTTTCCTTAATATGCATTAATTTGACAATATTGCATCTTCCTGTGAGTTTTTACATAAAACCCCTGTTCAAATTCCTTCCAACACTGTTTGCAGAGCTGAATTATCTCAGGATTTATGAATCGTATAGATCTCAGTTGGTTAGAGCATGGCACTGATAATGCCAAGGTCACTGGTTCAATAATCCTTGTACGGGCCAGTTGCATATTCCTGCATTGCAGGGGGCTGCGCTAGATGGTCCTCGGGGGTCCCTTCTGACTCTAAAGTTCTCTGGATCCACCCCATAGCCATGGCTCTGCACAAATGCTTCTTGTTCCAAGTTTAGCTCCCAAGGTCAGCCAAGGAAGATCTCCTCCAGCCCTCTACTCATGCACCATGCTTGCGGAGAGAGTGTCTCCACACACACACACACACACACACACACACAAAACCCTTACCTTTGCCACCCTCCAGAGAGAGGCACAAACCAGAAAGAGGACAACAGAAATATGTGAAAAGCCACACCTGGGCAGATGAACACTTCACAATGCTTCTGGGCTGTGCTGACGGCCAACCCATTCAGATACGGACTATTTGCATATGGCATGTCCCCCGCCCCGCCCCTCAGTTTCTCAAAACATTTCATAGCGTCAGGGTGTAAACTGCTGCAATTTTTGCACCGCCGAGTTAGCGGAGAACAAGGGGCCACGAAGGCTGCTGCAGCCAGGACATTCTGAGTGGGCAGAAATTAGCCCGATTCGGACATTTACATTATGGCAAGGCCAAGGTTACAGCTGATGCTCAGGGTGCGTCCCAGCCCCCTCTCCTGCTCTGCCTGCCCTGTGTGCTTGGTACCCTGCGCCTGGCGTGCACAGAAGGTCCGTCTGCCCAGGATAGCGTTCCCCCCGGCTGCCAAGAGCCCGCTCCTCCGCCTCTCCCCCACTTACTTCTTGCTTCCGTACGAAGCAAAGATGTCCTCAAAAGCGTTTATATCAAATTCCTCAGAGCAATCAAAGGAGAAATCAAGCACTGAGCAGCTGCAAAAAGGGAGGGGGGCACACATGCAGAGAGAGGCTAAATAAACAGAGTAATACAGAAGCGAGCAAAGAGGGCGGCGGCGGCAAGAAGGTGACGGGAGATCATCATATCCCTCCCCCCACTCCAAAAAGTCTTCATCCTCCACATCAATTGCCGGCTCAGATGCCCAGAGAAAAAGCAGGTGCAAGCAACTGATGCTTTTGGGTGGCAGAGGACATACTCCACCCCCCAGGAGGGACACAACATGCTGAAAGGAAAGACACAAGAAATCTGGAAACCAGGAAGAGGCTGCAAATACGCAGCTGCGGGAGAAAGGGGATGCCTTGGTTACGAGGCCAAGCCAGTAGTTCCCATACTTTTGGGGGCGCTGCCCTCCCACTTCCATGAGCTCACCCCCAGGGCCCCCTACCCTGCAAAAAGCTTTATTCAGAATTGCAGTTTGCATGACCCAATCAGGAAGATAATAACCCAGTCAAGTTCCTCCATCCCTCCAGATAAAATTGGGGGAATGCCTGGATCAGGGATGGGGGGGGGGACTGCATCCCTCCCGACATGACTGGGAGACTGGAATGGTGATGGGAGTTGGGCAGGCCAGTGACATCTACAGGGCAGCCACTGCCCAATGTAAAAAGGAAAGGACACATTTCTCTTTCAGAGCTAACTTTTAAGTTCAGTCGATGGACCAATGGGACGCTCAGCAGATTCATCCGCCACCTGACCCGCTTCGTCATTAACTGTTCTTTCATTGGGCCAGGAGAAGCCCAGATGGGGAGAAAGATCCTGGTAAACCAAGCTCCCCGGCTGCTGCTGCCGTGATTCACACAGCCCTGGACTCCACCACCAGAGGTGCCGGCCTCCCTGGTGGCTCTCGAGGGCCCTGCAACGGCCCAGGGACACAGCTCTAGGCAACACAGAACCAGCAACTTCAAGTAGGGGAGCCCACCAACCCAAGCATGGAGTCACAACACCCATTAGAAAGATGGGAGGGTGGGGTGGGTGCTCTTCTGAGCAGTTGGATCAGAGAAAGGTGCAGAGAGGACCAGCCCACTTTAACCTTTCTTCCCCTCCCCCCCCATGACCTCCTTAGCTACAGATTTCAGATGGTTAAAGGGGTGGGGGTGGGGGGTCAGCAGAGGAGCTGCTTTGGGATTTCATGGGGTGCCTACCTCTTCCTCCATAATCCGAGCACTGGCTGGGGAGACAGGAAGACAGAGAGAGAGAGAGAGAGACAGAGAGAGAGAGAAAGAGAGCATGTGTATACTCATGCGGATGCAGAATACAGGTCACTGATGGCAACAAGGAGGAGGAGGAGGAGGAGGAGGAGGAGGAGGGGTGAGGAACCTCAGGCCCAGAGAACAAATGTGGCCCCACGCCTCGCGGGCCCTGTGTACTCTGCCTACTTGTGCTTCTGCCTCCCCCACCCACCCCTCGCCACTCAGAGGTGTCCCACTGAAAAGGGTTCCTCACCCCGGAAGCAGAGGGCCTGAGCATCCCTTCGGACTGCAGAAAGAGGGGCTTTGCGGAAGCGAAGATGCTATAAAGGGAAGCATGAAGAAGTGGGGGGGGGGAGAGAGAGAGGGAGGCAGGGCCCCAATCCAGACACAGCAGTGAAGGGGAGAAGCTGACTTCCACAATGCACGGACTCAAGAGTCCTCAGCCCCTCCCGCAAAACCAGGACATCTCTCTCCCTACCCCACCCTGGGCTTCTCCTTTCTGCTGGAGTTTCTTCAAGTTGCTGCCCCCCCCCCACCATCTGAGGGAGTTCTCCTCTCTCGACTTGTTTCAAGCCTGTGTGTTAAAGTCTTGAAAAGGGGTATTTGTTAACAGTGAAGGCAACAGGACCACTGAGGTGGGATGGGAAGAAGGGCAGGGATTGATACAATTCAAGGACTCCCCTTTCTGGTCCAAAAGAAGTAATAATTAAGAAAATAAGAGTAGTAATCAAAGCCTACCGATAAACTCTTTCGATTGGGGTGTTGGCTTGCTGCAGTTCACCCAGGGGTACTCTGGGTCCGTGGCGCACCACGCCTGGCAGGGGGGGAAAAGAGAGACTCTGTTGGCGCTAAATAGATTGTCAGTGGCAACCAGCAGTCTTTCCTCCGCAGCTTTTGAGGTTCCGCTTGGTTTCAGTCACTCAGAAAGGCAAGAACCACTCAAGGAGGGAGCCTGCATTCCCCTTGCAGGTGTTTTTGTTTTTAAGTTAGCTCTTTCCAAACTGACTTCGGTTTATTATCGCGTAATCTGTTATTAGTTTATAGAACACTTAATGCCAAAACAAGCTTCACATCAGTATAAAAACCAGTTAGGAAAACATTTAACGTCTGATCTCCCTTTCTCCCCTTGTGTGTTGTGTTGTTTTAGATTGTAAGCCTGCAGGGGCGACCGTGTCTTCATGGACTGTAGGCAAGCTGCCCGGGGAGCCCTTTCGCATGAAGCGTGGAGTGCAAATGCTCCAAAACAAACATTAAAATATACACACACGTAATTAAAATGCACGGTAAAACAAACCCACTGAAACAACATAGTAATTACAGTGTTCCCCCGAAAATAAGACACTGTCTTATATTTATTTTTCCACAAGAAGACACACTATGGCTTGTTTTCGGGGAAGGGCTTATTTTTATTACATCAGTTGTTGATGGGGCTGCCCGCACCTCTCTGGTCACCTCCAAGCCTCCTTCCCGCTGGAGGAGCCGCCCTCCAGCTGCTGCCCATCTTCTTAACCGCTGCCCGTCGGTATGCTGCATAGCCACGCCTATCCAGGGCCGTCTTAAGGGTGCTGCCGGCGGGGCTGGAGCTGTTGCAGGGAGGCGCCACATCCAGCCTTGCCTCTTCCTTGGCGCCCTCCAGAACTGCGCCTATCACTATGTCTTATTTTCGGAGTATGGCTTATGTTGCGCAAATGCTTAGAAATCCTGCTATGGCTTGTTTTATGGGTATGTCTTATTTTCAGGGAAACACGGTAAAACAGGAGACTCGGGTCGAGAGGCTGAGGAACGCCTGAGCAAATAGATACGTCTTCAAAAGCCGTAGGGGTGAAAGCAAAAAGTCTGCCTCCGCGTTACCACAATAAAGGAATTAAAAACATAAAATCAACTTTAAAAACAGGAATCCCAGATTTAAGGTGGAGGGAGCGCAGAGCCAAGGAGGTGTAGAACAGGAAGCGAGAGGGAGGAGGGCGTGAAAATAATAAATATTTAGGGGCGGGGCACCTCATCTTATCCTTGCTCAAGGCGCCATATTACCAAAGTCTGCCCCCGTCTCCAGGGTTTCAGACTCAGGGTTCTCTCCCAGCCCTCCTTGAGATGATGCCAGGGAAGGAACCTGGAATCTCGTGCAGGCAAAGCAGGAGCCATGGCCCTGCAATAACAGATGCGAAACAATCCGGAAACTACAGATAAAAAGAGCGGGCTGCAATAATTAATTCAAGGGCCTGAAAGAATAAAGGAAGGTTTCAGACGGCTCGATAAATGATATCAGCCTTGGCACAACCTGTGCCTTCCTGGGGTCAAAGCTATCGCCATTATGCGGCAAATAATTACCAGCCATTAAAGCTGCAATCCATCCCTTTTCCAGAGAAGAAACCCGGCTTTTAGGTCTGTTGCAGCAAAATGCAATAGAGGAGTCTTGGCAGCACCTTAAGTCTCAATGCCACAGAGAAAAACAGGTGTCTTTTTAAGGTGTCGCACTTCTGACCCAGCAGGAAAAAAGTACTCCAAGCGGTAAAGTGTGTAGAGTGCTTGGGTTCAAGAGAGGCTCGGGTTCAAATCCCCAGCAGCCCATGAAGCTCGTTAGGTGACCATGGGTCGCTCACTGTCCGTTGTGAGGGGAAATGTGTCCGGAGGCAATAGACAAAGTGTTCATTGTCTCCAGTCACAAGGCAAAGCTAAACAAAGCCATCTGCTATAAGCAGTTTTTCTGGTCTCCCTATGTACAGATCCGCTAATAGGGCCGGGCCATACCTGATTTTCAACATCGTGAATTATCAGCAGCTAAATATTGTGATGTGCTGATGTATCATGATGTGGGGAATGTAACTTGCCCGCTTCTTCCTCCTCACTTTAGGTGACCCATCAGGAGGAAAAGGCGACCCGGGAGAAGGCAGAGGCCGGCAGGAGGACAGAGCCTGAGAAGGTCCCAGGTGAGCCCTTTCTCGGGCTCCATCTGCAGGCAATTTGAGCTGGTGATACATCACAGCTCCCCAGCTGCCGCCAGCACAGTGCAGCCAGGAGTCATGTGTTCTGTGCTGGAGGCGGCGGCGGCTGGGGAGCTGCAATGTACGGCCAGCTCAAAAAGTCCAAAACTGGGAAACTGTGATCTCAACATCCTGCCCGTTTCAGACAATTTATCAAAGTATCACCCAGCTCTAATCACCATGCTAGCTAATGCTGCCGCGTAAAACCCACGGCCTCTTACTCAGAGTAAACTTGCTAAAATGTATAAGTCTGAATCAGATAAGTGCTGGAGAAGTAACGAGGTTGAGGTCACGTTTTATCATATGTGGTGGACTTGTAAAAGGATAAAAGAGTATTGGGAAATGATATATAATGAATTGAAAAAAAATGTTTAAAAGTAACTTTCAAAAACAAAACAAAACCCAGAGTCCTGGGGATAATTCAGAGGGAAATTCCCGCTACTACTGCGGCCTGTGTTTTGTTAGCCCCCAAATGGAAAACTATCGAGGTCCCAACTAAAGAAGAATGGCAACTTAAACTGATAGAATACGGGCAGCTTGCAGATTTAACTTACAGAATAAGAGAACAAGAAGAATGTACGTATAAACAAGATTGGAAAATGTTTACTGAATTGTGTTTATTTAAAAATGCTGGTAGCATTAAGATAAATTCAACAGTGTAAATGAGTTTTGATGGATGTAACAATGGATTACCGAATGGTTTAGTTCATGTAAAATATGCAGGAATGTATGGTATGCAAAACGAACCACAGAAAAAGAAGGGAAGTAATTGATTTAAGGTTGTTTAAACAGTCTCTATCTTTTCTTCAAAATCTCTATCAAAAAGTAATGGAAAATTATTAAACTTTGAAACATCAACTACCTTAATCCTTTCTTCCTAATTTCACACAAATAGCCACAGGGTCAGAACCTCACACTCTCACCTGCCATTTTCTGGGCTCTCTGGCGGCCGCCCTCCGCGAAAACGGCCATGGCTCGGATGGCGGCTCGGAGCGTGGCCCAACGGAAGACGGCCACGGGGTCCATCCCAATGAGCTCCCGGACGTAAGCGCTGTCGCTGCTCCGCAGCAAGGCGACGATATCAGGCCGCATGTAATCCATGTTCTTCTCCCGGAAATCCTGCAGGGAAGTGAGGGCCAATGAAGGCGAAGCGCAGAGCAAGGCAGGCAACCCCTTAGCTAGTGTTTCTCCCCCTACCTTTATCTGGTATTTCACTTTGCCTGCAAAGTGCTGGATGATGAAGGCCGGCTCCAGGACGGGCGTCCCAATGAAGAACTTGTTGTCCTCGTGCTGCTGCTTGAACTTGGCAAGAAGGGTCTGGCTGGTGGCGTGCGGGAAGCTGAAGCAAGGAGGCGGGAGAGGGTTAAAATAACAAAACACTTCTCATATTGTTGTCAATGGCGTCGGTCTGTCTTGAGAGGCAATGGAGTGTGGTTCCAGGCATGAAATGAAACTGACCAAAGTGACCTCCACGGGGCGCAGGCCTGCGCAATGTGCATAGAGGTCCTGGCCTGTCAGATCACAACACCCCCCCCCCTCACTGAGATAGTCTGCTCTGTGCAAAGCTCCATCGAAGGCTGAGCTCTGCGCCAACTGAACTTACTTGCTTTCTTCATCCAGCAGGTAGAAGAGGCCGGTGGGCTTCTTGCTGATGAGGTGGATGCAGGCCACGTTGTCGGTATAGTCAATGTTGTGCCATGCGATCCCTTCGCTCTGATACTCTTCCTGTGGGCAAATGAAACAGATCCTTGAAAAGCCGGTGTCCCCTGCCCTCATAAGATAGGACTGGGGAGGGGCGTCGTCCAATGGAATTGACTGACAGAGGGCAAGGCAAATGGCCATGCGGTGGTTTTAATTTGTGCGAAGAGGTGGATGCTGCTTGGATGGCTTTGAAAGAGGGTTGTTTTCATTTCATGGAATTCATTTACTGCTTGATTGAGGGGAAAGAAACCCCTGAAAGCGGGTTTTCAAGCAAGATAAAACAATAAAGTTATTAGTAAGATCCAAGCAATTATCCTCTCATCCCAGCAGGGTGAAAACACTCAAAGAAGCAAGGCCTGGCGAGAGAGTTCTGTGGGCTTGGAGGGCCAACATTTCAGCTCCCCTCCAACTGGAGATTCCTTACCTGTTCGAGCTTGAAGATGTGCTGATTGAAATAATACTGCAGCTGCTCGTTGGCGTAGTTTATGCAGAACTGCTCGAAGCTGTTGGTGTTGAAGTCCTCAAAGCCAAAGATGTCGAGCACCCCGATGGAAAAGCACTGCACAGTGAGAAGGAGGGAGGAAGGAGCGAAGGAAAAGAGGGTGGCGTCAGGAGGACAGCGGGGCAGCCACTGCTTAAGAGTCCCGTGATCTTTGCCGACTGTAAGTGGCAAGAAAGGCCATGCTCGTTGGTGTGTAATTGCGGCAGAGAGTCTGCTAGGGCTGGGCAATATATTGATGTATCGTCCCAAACCAATCTGAAGTCTGTATCGTGATATCGGTTTCATAATTGCTGCGAATCAGGATGTGTGTGTCTGCGTGTGCGCTATGCAAAAATCATGATGTGGGGAAAACCGCGAAGCCTGCCAATGCCCCTACATTACAGACATTGTGATATATCAGCATATTGCAATGTTTAGCTGGCGATATTGAAAAGCGAGTATCGCCCAACTCTAGACGCTGCCATTGTTCCCGGAAGACATACCACCACAGATTCCTCCATGTCCTTCTTGTTGAGGAGTGCGTGGTTAATTCGCAGAACAATCCAGTCGAAAAGGGCGCTGTAGAGAGACTTGGCCATGGAGTCACGAGCCGTGATGGCCTGCAGGTTGGAGAAAGGGGCACAGACGAAGGAACGTTGAGGAAATCTCGGAAGATCAGGCTCAAGGGGGCCCTCTTGGTCCTGTTCCCACACTGACTTATCCAGATGCTCTGAAGGGAAGCTTTCAAGCAGGACCCGAGCTGCTCCTAGTGTTCTTTACTTGTGCATCCGTAGATCTCAGGGCAGTTCACAGTACAGTATAAAAATACTCACAGCACACGAGTGCACCAAGATCAGTGTTGTCTACACTAACTGGCAGGCACTCTCTATGGCTCCAAGCAGGGCATCTTTTCCCAGACTGAACCCAGGCCTTCTCAGCTGCTGTAAGGACCCCTGGAAGGTTAAGTCCAGTCGAATTTGACTTTGGGGTGTGGCGCTAATCTCTGCTTTCAGGCTGAGGAAGCCAGCATTTGACCACAGACAGCTTTTCCAGGTCATGTGGTCAAGCGCAACGGGACACCGTGACGAGTGTCAGAGCGCACGGAAACACCATTTACCTCCCCCCTGCAGTGGTACCTATTTACTCGCACTGGCGTGCTTTCAAACTGCTAGGTTGACAGGAGCTGGGACAGAGCAACGGGAGCTCACGCCGTCGCAGGGATTTGAACTGCCCAAGAGGCTCGGTGGTTTAGACCCCAGCACCACCCATGTAGCTGTATCTATGTGACTCCTGCTGTTATGACACTTCTTTCCTTGTTTTTTTTTAGTTGTTTTCTTTCAAATCATGAGACCTGTCCTAAGGCAGCTTACGAAAACCTCAAAATAAAGAAGACCATCGGCTCAGCTCACCCTGTGATCCAACCTACTCCTAAAAAATAAATGTTGCCTTTCTCTGTGCTTTATCAGTAACACTCGTTAGCCAGCTCTTAGCACACGCCAACTCACCTCGCTGAGGCTGTAGGGCAGAATCAGCTTGTCGTTCACTGTCACCGTTTTTCTTTTTGTTAATACTTCCACCAAGATTTCACGTTTCACCTGGAAGAGTGGGGAGGGCGGGAGCAAGATCAGGAATGAATGACCTGAGAGAGGCAGACGGAGCCAGCCTGCAGTGGTTTTGCTACCCCTTGGCCCAGAGTGTCCCCCAGGGACCTGCTCCCTCAGTCCATGAAATATATCCATTAGATATATGGGAGTTCAGCATCTGGAGGGCCACAGATATTCCCCCACCCCCGAAATAAACCTCCACCATTCCTGGATCACTTTTAAACTTCGGGGTGAAGAACTTCCATGGCTCTCCAGAAAAAAAGAATGAGAGAACTAAATGTTTGGGAGGAATAATAAATAAAATGTTAGGTGTCATTGTCCCCTCAATACCGCGCCCCCCCCCCCCGGCAATCAATCGGCAGATTTTCTTAATGAGGAGGGGTCTGGAACCTTCAGGAGCTGGGAGAGAATGTCCAGCACTTTGGGGGGTCCGACCTCCAGGCCCTCGTCCCGACCTGCCGCCCGCTTCTTGTAGGTAACGTTCCCCAGGTACAGAATAGCAGACAGGACTGAAAAAATCCTGGAGAAAGAAAAACACAGAAAGTAGAGTTGAAGACACCAGCTTGCATATGCAGATGCCCAGAGTGGCTGGGGCAACTCAAGTAAGATGGGCGGCATAAAAATAAAAAATAATACTGGCTGCAACTTTATAAATATCTGGGTAGACCTGTCTAAACAAAAATGTTTTTAGCATGGAAGGCTTCCCTTTGGAGCATCTAGCTATCCACTGTGAGAACTGGACAAGTTGAGCCCCTGCGGTGAGCCTGACCCACCTGTTGCAGGGCTTTCCCAATGTTCTTATGTACTTACTGTTTTTTGGTCGCCGGAAGGAATCCGACCATCTCCATGGCTTGCTTTAACCGTTCAAAGTCGTGCTTGAGGTCTTCCCCATCTTCAATTTTCAAGTTATGCTGCAAGAAGAAAAAAATAAATGACTAAATCTAAGTACAGAAACAAAATCAAAGTTGGGGGCAGGTGCAGAAGTCCTTTGCTAAGATGACACTTGGTAACATTTGAACTGAATCCAACGAAGTTCTGCTCAGAGCACTGCCATGGAATTTCATGCAACCAAGTTAGTCATGTCCAGCGGGTCTAACTCAGAGCAGGACTAATGCTGATCAGAGCTCCTTATGTTTAAATGCAGCTTGAAATTTTAGCATTTCAACATCTGTTACCAATTAAGTTCTCATTGAACAGAAGAACATAAGAAGAACTCTGCTGGATCAGACCAAAGCAGCCCCATTTAGTTGAGCACCCTGTCCTCCCAGTGGCCAATCAGATCCCCCAATGGGAAGGCCACAAAATATTGGATTACCCAGTAATATATGTCACATACAAAAATCCAGGGTGGATGGTTGGTACAGAAAGAAAAGGGCATTCTCTGTGGCAGCTCCTAAGTTTTGAAATTCCCTCCCCACAGAGGTGTGACTGGCTCCTTCACTCTCCGGCCTTTGATACCTGAGGTGTATGTTTCCAGGGCCCACCTTATCCCTGAGATTGTAATCTGTTTTTAAATCGCTGTAACCCAGTCTGGCTAGTGAAGGGCAGCTAAAAAATGTAATTGTGTTGATAATAATAATAATAATAATAATAATAATAATAATAATAATAATAATGATGTATAGATAAGTTGGGTATGTTTGGCCTGGAAAAGAGAAGACTGAGAGGTGATATGACAGCCATCTTCAAATATCTAAAGGGCTGTTCCATGGAAGTTGGAGTGGGCATGTTTTCTGAGTGTAAGAGCCGTTCGACAGCGGTCTCCCTCAAAAGATGGTGCATGTTCCTTCCTTGGACGTTTTTAAGCAGAGGCTGGGAAACCATCTGCCGTGGATGCTTTAGCTGAGATTCCTGCATTGCAGGGGGCTGGACTAGATGAGGTCCCACCCAACTTTACGATTCTATGATATGTGTGTGTTAGTATTAAATATCATGAATAAAACAAGGATAACTTTTTATAAGAAGAAAAGAGGGAGGCATGTGGTGCTCAGGAATGGGGTGTCCAGCTGGCTGCATCAGGCCTGACCCTGCTAGGAAACCCTACTCAAGACACATGACCTCTGGCCTTCTGGGGCTGAGCAAGGCGATCCCTGCTGAACACTTGAGTGGGAACAAAGGAGGCCTGTTTGGGGTCCCCCCCCCGACTACCTCTGGAGCGTGGGGCAGACACAAAAGCTCCTTTTGCATCTGTCCCAGCCAGGCTCGCATAAGGAGGGCCTTTGTGTACCTGGTTGAGGTAGAAATAGTCTTCAGGCTGCTTGAGGTGGAATTCCTGACGCTCCTCCTCGCTGACGCCAAGCAGCAAATAGTAGAACACATGGTAGTTCCTTCAGGAAGGAGAACACACACAGAGAGAGAGAGAGAGAGAGAGAGAGAGAGAGAGAGAGAGGTCTGTTAACAGAAGCCGCTTGGCTTGCTCTTTTCGTAGCTTGCACACCTTTCTGCATGTGCTTCATCCACCAAACACTCTATGTACCTGCCCCCTTTTGCCCCAGGGAGCACAAGGGGGTGCACGTGGTTCTCCCCGTTTCACCCTCACAACAACCCTGCAGGGTTGGGTGCGGCCGCATGCTCAGTTGCATCAAATCCCTCCCGAGAGTTCAAGTAAGAGTAACGGGATCACAAGCCCCTTGTCCCTGTTTTGACAAAGGTCATCCATCTGGGAGACCAAGGCTGATTCAGTCCTGAAACCAGACTGAAGTGGATCCAGACTGTCCATAGAAGACGATCAGTGGGCCCCCTGGACAGGTATGGGCCTTTGCAGATTTAGGAAGTTATCTGCCCCTTCCTATTTACACCCATTTTTTCTTCACAACAAGCTACACAGTGCATTAGGCTTAGAGGCAGTGTCTGGCCTGCTGAGATTCAATCTCAGGTCCCAGGGATTTTGCACGTCTTAATAGATTTCTGGCTTCTAAATTTGAGCCCTCCCTCATTCATCCACCCACCCTTATCTCTCCTCGGTTCCTTCTCTGGGTGCACAGTAGTAGTAGTAGTAGTAGTAATAATAATAATAATAATAATAATAATAATAATTTATTAGCGATGACTTTCCCTTTTCTGAAGTGTAAAATGCACCATGTATTTCAAGTTAAAGCACAAACTTTCTCCTCACCTTTCGTTCTTTTCCTGGGACACCAAGCGAGATTTTTCGAGCAGGTACTTTTCTTTTTCTTTTTTAAATCATACTTTTTTATTAAATTTTTACTTTAACATACAAACATAGGACTCGTCAATTATATTTACATTGTTATTCCATAGTTTATATTTCATTCCATATATTTGTGTCGTATATCCTCCTTATATTCTTTTTTACCTCCTATGAGTTCCATTCTTCTTACAATGCAAATCTGTCATTATTGAACCCCTCCCTATTCCTCCCCCTTTCTTTCCCCTCCGGCTTCCCCCCTTCTTCCTCTGTTTTATTCTTTCTTTTGTTCAGTTCTTGCGGTTTCAAACCTCTTTATTGTTTTTATCCTATGTTCTTAATTATTTTCATCTTTGTCCTCATCTTTTCCTCTTTATATTCTTATATATTTCCAACTCAATAAAGTGTTCTAGATCAAGCAATGAGATTCTAATTACTATTTCAAATTCCACATATTCTATTCAAGTATAATAGAAATTTTCCCCATTCTTTTTCATATGTTCCACTTCCTGTTTGCCGAATTTTCACTGTCAATTTTGCTGGTACTTTTCAACCACAGCCCTGGAATCCACCAAGAAAAAAAAGAGTGAATGGGGGGAAAGAAGGAAAAGCTGCCCCCCCCCCCCGGTTCTATGGTCCTAGAATCCGTGGAGCCAGACAGGCCATTTTCCTTATGAATGACAAGGGGGGGGGAGGAAGAGAGGGGTTCTCACTTCCAGCAATATTCTGCTGGTGGAGGACAACTGCTTTGTGAAACAACGAGGACAACCCCCCCCCTTCACCCGAGAGCCTGGAAGCTGCACTCACCCCCGGACAATGCCGTTCTCCAAATAGTTGACCTGGATGAATTTCCCAAACCGGCTGGAATTGTTGTTGTGGGCTGTCTTTGCATTTCCAAAGGCCTGCAGTGAAGTGAAATAATGAGGCAGGTGTCTGCAGCAAAGTTCAGAAATGACTGACAGTAGCATTCGTCAGTTAAGTATTTTTATTTATTTACTTGATGGGGGGCACCTCCCCCTCGCCCCTCGGCTACACCCATGGGCAGTAGCTCTCAGGGTTTTTTGGACTGCTGAGTATCCCAGTCCTAAATGGATTGAAGCTAGGACATTCGGTGAGCAAAGCTTGCGCCCTATCACTGAGCTGCGGCCCTTGCCCTAAAAACATTGTACGATTCTAGTCCTCATGGTCTACAAACCATGGTCTATGCTTATAAAGAGCTGAATTGTTCCTCTTCCCTACTCAAATAACTAAAGGCAGCCAAGATTAAACCAGAGATTTTCTGTACTCAGCAGGTGCTAGGTTCTGCTGTTGACACAGTTATCGTTACAGATAGAATAACAAAGCTCCTTCTCTCTCACACACACAGCTCAAAGTGCTGGCAGCACACCACCCAGTCTTATTTAAATCCAGAAAACCGTACTATATAAATTTATCAGGCTTGTAACACAAAGTTCAGCACCAATCCTCCTTTGGACCCCATCAGTGAGGCCGAGAGGGAAGTCTTGTCGTCTGGGCAGCCCATGAACCCTTCCCAGGTTTGCGCCCCGTGGAGGTTACAGTTTGATTTCATCCCCAGAGGTTCACTCTGTCGTCTCTCGAGACAGATGGATGCCAGAAACGAGGCACGGAGGCTGGACCAAACAGTTTTCTCACTTACTCTCTTCCTGCAAGTGCACACACACTCATGCGTTGTGACAGGCAGCTTGCTGCAACACCCACAACATTTAGCATATAGCTCACAGGCCTGGGCGGAAACCAACCCCAAACTGGGGCTGACTCATTTATCCTAGAGTCACAGAGCCAACACAACATCCTTGTGACATCAGAAGAATAAGCAAGGCTATCTCTCTCTCTTTTTTAATGAAGTTAGGGCCTTCCCTCACCCTCCTCCCAGAAAACCTACTGACTCGATGACCTCCTCACCATCAGCTGCAACCCCCTGAGCTGAACACTGGAAGAAAGTAAGAAACGGAGGAGAGAAAAGATGAAGTAAGAAAAACCACACCAAAAAGAGAGAGCAAATGTGGCTTCCAGAACAATTCAACTCACAAAGTTTGCAGGAGGGAAGGGGGGGCTTTGGTAGGAGGGCTGGTGTGAGACAACAGGCACCAGGTGCCTCCTGTGGGAGGGAGTTCCACTGTTTAACCCTGCATTTTCTTTTGTCTGTCCTGAATCTTCCAACATTCAGCTTCACTTCATGAATTCTAGCTTTATGAGGGAGGGAGAAGAATGCACTTTCTCCAAGCCATGCAGAATGTTATAAACTGGATAGTTGCCTCTCACTCGCCTTTCCTCTTTACTCTAAACACACGGATGCTGCAATCTTTCCTCCTAGGGGAGTCACAGCTGAATGTCTGTTGGCTGGATGACTAAAGGCGGCTTTAGGCCAGGGGTGGGGAAGGTCTGTGGCCCTCCAGATGTTATCAGATGCCACCACCACCACCACCATTCATGACCTTTGACCCTACTGGCTGCAGGGACTGCTGAGAGTTCAATCCCCAACTCCCTGCACTTTAGGTTACGTTCCTAGATTTACGCAGGCTCCATTTTGTTGCAAACCAACAGGTTTTTTGTTGTTCCAACAGGATGCACTGAGGTCATTTTGAGAAACGCCACAAATTTTGAACTGGGAAGCCTGGGTTTAAAAGCTCAATCTGCCCGGACCGATCTCCTAATTTCCCTTCTTCTTCGCCCCTTTTACAATTACCCATGTAAGCCGCCTATGGCTTCTGAAAGGAACCCAAGAGTGTGATGACCTCATCTGTGTGGTATTTAGCCCAACTACAGAGCAAATTCTCCAAAGCTGATTAAAAAAAATAAAAAATAAACCCAAGCTGGACCATATAAAGTCCCCAAACAATGTCTGTGGCAGCGAAATGTGGCTATTTTTGAGAAAGGGTATCCACCTATTCTTACAGCCTCTCAGAGAAAACCTCCCATCCCCACCCCCCACCCCCCAAAACCCCAAAGCAAGTTGCTAGATTAAGAGAACGAAAAAGAAACTCTCTCCAAAATGCTACCCGCAGTGCCAGGACAGAATCTGTGCCACAAAAGGCTGCCAGTAGCTTTCTTCCTGCCCTGCCCCCACCCCCATTTCATTGGGCTTCATCCACTGGCAAGTCCAGTGGCACGGAAGAAGTCGGCCCCGAAGCCATGGGCTTGAAATGAGTCTGGCTCAACGCAGAACTCTCTTCCCCGTGCCAGAAGGCAGGCATGACTCCGAAAGCATTGGAGCAAGAGTCCTTTCTCGGAAACTTCCAATAAATGAATTTATAGAGGCAGACGTGGGGGGGGGGGGGTTCTTCCCAACAACTGCACGAGAATCTCAGCTTCCCAAACAGCCGGCGACCAGACAGGCATTCTGGGAGTGGTCCTCACAATTCCTTATGATATTTCAGTGCACCTGAAGACCTTTAGTGCTATCTGCTGCACCCTCCAAAAGGCACCCACGATGCCTATGCTCTCTGATGCCAGTGCTGGGGACAGCAATGCTATCAGTTGCTGGAAACCACAGGAGGGGAGGGGTCTCTTGTGCTCATGTCCCCCTAACTGTGGACTTCCCAGAAGAGCCGTCCGGTCGGGTGCTGGACTAGATGGGCCACTGGCTCTTCTTAACTTTCCCTCAAATGGAGCCTGAAGGACTTCCCTTCCCTTCCCCCACCCCCTCCAAAAGTCTGAATGAGTTAGTAGCAACCAATGCCATGCCATCAGCTGATCCCGGAGGGGCTCCCCACAGCGACCTCCTCCTTCCTGTTTTGGCCAACAGACCACAAGTGGAAGAAGCTCAAAGAGGTAGCCAAGCCTCAGAGAATGTCACTTCTGCTTTCTGGTGGAGGTGGGGAGGGGAGAGGGAAGGACAGACACACCATGCAGGAGCTCTGAAGCATCCTGCCCAAGTCACTTTATGAATGGAAGCAAGATGTGGGGGGGGTGGGGGAGAAGCAGCGCCTGTCTCTGTTTGCCAGCTGAGGTGGATTCTCCTTACCTGGGCTTCAGAAATCAGAGATGCTAAGAGAGTGGAGCTTATTTATGTGTCAGAACAAAATCACAAACCTTGCTGAGAAACTCACTAGAGCAGCCTTTCTGAACCTTGGATCCCCGGATGTTGCTGGACTACAACTCCCATCATCCTTGACCGCTGGTCCTGCTAGCTAGGGAGGGTGGAAGCTGTAGTCCCAACAACACCTGGGGACCCAAGGTTGAGAAAGGCTACAGCAGAGGACAGGGGGAGCACCTGTGGCCCCTCCAGATGCTACTCCCATCATCATCATCCACGGACGACTGGGCAGGAGGGCATCTGGAGGGTTAAAAGCAGTGCTCTTGGGCTCAGGTCCTGCTTGTGGGTTTCCCGCAGGCATCTGGTTGGCCACTGTGAGAACAAGGATGCTGCACTAGAGGGGCCCCCTTTGGCCTGACCCTGCAGGCTGTTATGTTCTGATGATCTCAAGCAAGCAACCATAAAATATTCAGATAAAAATATGGACACATTTGGACATAAGGGGCAAGGACAGCAAGAAGCCTGAGCCAGTTTGCTTTAAAGCTTAACAGTGGCTGTGCCCCCCCCCCCCGTTGTTATTTTCTGCTTTTAACAGTATTTATTTTATTGTTTCTGGAACCCCGCCCAGATTAAAGGCTCTAAATGCAAATAATGAATAGAGTTGACTGGTCTGCAGCACAGGAAAAGGATTATTATGGTTATTCTGAGGAACACAAGAAACTGTCTCATCCCAGTTCAGTCTACTAATCCTTTGTTTAGCCAAAGGTGGTCTGCGCTCTCCAGGGGCCGTTCCTTCCTACCAGGAGCCAAGGGGTGGGGGGGGGGGCAGAACTAGGGACAGTCTGCCTGCAAAGCGGCTGCTCTGCTACTGAGTGACAGGCTCCCTTCTCCACTGGTCCTTAAGAACTTGAAACCTGAGCTACAACTGGAAGAAAGTCTCACAGATGCTCCTCCCATGTATAGGAGGCATAGAGTGCTGTTCCTGCATGCTCCTGAGCTGAGCAGATGCCTTCTCTTTCCATTTTTAAGCACCTGCTTGCAATTTGACTATTCCTTCAGGCAACTAGGAATACACATTTCCACAACAGCTGGTTCCTTTTTTTATTTTTACTTTTTTAAAATACAGTTTTATGTACTACTATTGTAAACTGCTCTGGGGTGTACTGGGCGTTACGGGGGGCTCTCTGGTAGGGGACGTGTCATGCTCCTTCTGGGGGGTAGTTTGTCCACCTTTGGTCCCCACCCTGCACTCAGCTGTCAGCATGCAGTAACGGCCACACCTTGGGAGCGGCTTCAACTGGCTGGCCAAACTAGGTGAGGGGTGTTGGTGGGTCTCAAACCCTCAGGGTATTCCCTTGCATGTGAAGACAGGCTCCAGAGGATGGAGTGGACAAGACCAATAGGGGCTCCAACGATAAAGAAGGGGGATTCTGCCCCTGTTGTAGAGGGAAGTGAGGGGCAGGTGGGGCTTGCCCATCTGGGAGAAGGGAAACTTTGACCCTAAATCTCCTCTACCTCATGGGAGATCTTGGGGAGAAGAAAAGGCTCAGGAGCAAACCTTCCACAAATCCAGTGTCCCTAATGCATTTGGATGGCACCTGGTGTGCTGAAGTGGTAAACGGTGCAGGCTGGTGTTGGGAGCACACTGGAACTCTGCAAGGACCCAGGAGTGACAGAAGCCGCTCACCTGAGTTGCAGCCAGCCTATTTGAGGAAGAAGATTCTTTGCTCGCTGAGGATTAGGAAACAGAAGCAAGCATGTGACAGAAAAAGAGCAGGGGGGGGGGCAGGACGAGAGAGAGAGAGAGAGAGAGAGAGAGAGAGAGAGATACCTATGCAAAGCAGAGTGCAGCTCAACACTGTGCAGAAAGGCTAGATCTTTGTGGAGACTTTTGCTGCCTCTCGCTCTGATTAAATGAAACCAAGCCATGAGGTCAGCTTCAACTCAGGACTTGAAAAGAAAAAGGCAGCCAACATCCAATGACCGCCCCCGCCCCCCGCTCCTGTTTCTTAATCTCCATTTGTGAAAGACTGCATGGGTCAAATATGACTAAATAAGGAGAGATCTCTGAAATCCCAGGAAAAAAATTGGTTTGCGGGGGGAGAAAGAGAGGAAGATGCTGCTAAGGAGAAGGTCAGAAGGAGAGCCCTGCACAGAAAACAAAGCAGGGCCCAGCACAGAGGAAAAGGCCCCGTTTTAATACTTCCTTCCTCAGAGCTATCCAAAACCTCAATAGTGAGCGGCTTAAAAACCTATATAAGAACATCAGAGGAGCCCTGCAGCAGCTGAATCCAGACAAAGGGAGCCCATGTAGACCAGCCTCCTGTCCTCACAAAGGCCAACCTGATGCCCCCAGGGGAAGACTGTAAGCAGGACCTGAAGGCAACAGAAGTATCTCTCCTCACTTGTGATTCCCAGCAACCATCGCAGCTGGTAGCCCTCGGCAGCCTTAAGCATTTGTCAAGCCCTCTTTCAAAGCCATCCAAGTTGGGCGTCATCACAACCTCCTGTGGGAGCCAATCCTACATTGGCTCCCCACTATGCTTCCAAGTGTTGGTGCTGACCTTGAAAGCCCTAAATGGCCTCAACCCCGTATATCCCAAGGAGCGTCTCCACTCCCATCATTCAGCCCAGACACAGAGATCCAGCTATGAGGGCCTTCTGGCAGTTGCCTCCCTGCGAGAGGTGAGGTTACAGGGAAGCACGCAGAGGACCTTCACGGTAGTGGCACCTGCCTTTGTGCAACACCCTCCCAACAGATGTCGAGGAAATAAACAACCACCTGGGTTTTAGAAGACATCTGAAGGCAGCTCTGTATGGGGAAGTTTTTTAATGTTTGATGTTTTACTGTGCTCAATGTGTTTAATTTGTTGGAAGCCACCTAGGGTGGCTGGGGCAACCCAGTCAGATGGGTGGCATATCAATAAATAATTATTAATTGTTATTGTTATTACTATTACTATTATAGTTTAGCCAAACACTGGGTAAATATGTACTTTCTTACGCCTGTCCTGAATCTCTCATAAGGACCTAAGAAGATTCAAAGCGAGCCCATCTAGACCAGCCAACCATCCTGTCCCCCAGTGGCCTGAGCTCCACAGAAGCAATCCTCCCCACTCGAGACCCCCAGAGACCGAACCCATCCTCCCTGGTTACAAAAAGGGCTTGACAGCAGAGAGGGGGGGGGAGTTTTACAGGTTGCTTTTCACCTCCAGCACCGGTCCAGCCCCCAGAATGGTCCTCTCCACCCCGCTGGCATAGCCCTTCTGGCTGAGGGCAGTGAGGCAGTGGATCAGGAAGTTGGTGCTCTGCGTCTTGCCGGAGCCGCTCTCCCCGGAGATGACGATGCACTGGTTGACGTGCTTCTTCAGCATGGTGTGGTAGGCCACGTCGGCGATGGCGAAGATGTGGGGCTCCAGCTTGCCCAGCTGGTGGCTCTCGTACATCTGGACGTACTTGGGGTTGTAGATGGGCAGGAACTTGAAGGGGTTGATGGCAATGAGGATGCTGCCGGCATACGTGTAGATCTTCTGCTTCAGGAAGCGCCGCTTGAGGTTCTCCAGCAGCGTGGCCTCCGTCAGGTTGGGCAGGTTGCACAGGTCGTTGACGTCCTCCTGCAGCCAGGGGAGGAAGCCTCGCTCGACTAGCCGCCGCGCCTCCTCCCGCCCCTCATCCTCCCCGGAGGCCACCTGCAGGTGGACGTACTTGATGCTGCCGTCCGTGTTCCTCTCCTGCAGCAGGAAGTAGTAGCCGTCCTGCCGGGGGTGCTCGTCCTGCGCCCGCCGGGGCCACAGCAGGACCCTGTGCACCGGGGAGTCGTTCCCGTCCAGCACCCACTCCTCCCCGCCCGACTCCTTCACCTCCACCAGCACGTAGTGCTTAGAGACGTCCAGGCTCAGGGAGCCGATGACGTCCCGGATGACGTCGGCGGTGGTGGCGTCTTTGGTTGCCGTCACGCGGCAGCAGGAGGCACTTTCGGCCGAGAGCTGGGGGTAAATATGAAGAGTGTAGGCCGCCTTCTCCAGGCAAGCTGCACCACCGGCATCTTTCGCGCTCATCCTGCCTCGGCATACCGCCCTGGGCTCGGCTGCAGGGCTGGGTATCTGGAAGGAAAAGGAAGGAGAGAGGCGGATCAGGGAGGATCCCAAAGCGGAGGCGCTGGGCAATGGACCTGGGAGACTGGGGTTCGAAACCCCACTTGGCATGAAGCTCACTGGGTGACTTTGGGCCTGTCACTCTCTCAGCCTAACCTACCTCACTGGCAGTGTTAGAAACTCAAGATATATAAGCAGGGCACAAAATGGCTCCTTAAACCAAGGTTCCAGTCACCAAAACGGAATGTCTAGTTGACATTTTGGGGCAAGACGGCTCTAAAGTCTCATTTTTTCAAATGATGGACTGACTGGACTGATTGAACATCTGGCTAGTTCAGAGGACAACCTTGAGCTAGGAGAAGAACTTTGAGAACCTAAAGAAGAAAAGTCACTTGATCCAGGGACAGTCCACATACCTATTGGCCCATTCCAACCTCTTTCGCTTTATGCTGACTGCTCCTGCTCAGGCTGCGCAGAGAAAGCATTTTGGTTCCCAACATTCATTGCGATTGTGCAGATAAAATATAACGGATAGAATTCTACAGGAAGGGTTATTAGTGCGTGAGAACAGTCCAGATCCAAGGATCCCCTGATGGCGGAGATGTCAGGCGCCATCCTTGGTCTGACTTGAAATCAAACTCTCCAATACACAAAAGCTGCTTTGGAAGGGGAAGATTCAGGAGAAATGGCAAAGGCCTATGTTTTTTTAAGCTCCTTGAAGACACCAGCGTTGCTCCAGGTCTAGGCAAGCCCAAACTACCGTCACCTTGGATTTCTGATGTCCCAAGGGAGGAAGAGAAATTTCCATGGAAATGGTACGATGTGAGGGATCTTTCCCACCTCAGGGAAAATTTCTACAACACATTTTTCAGCGGAAAATTTTCTCCCATTTTAAAAGAAATCCGTAACATTAGCGAGCGACATTGTAAGACGCCAAACCGGGCAGCTGGAATGAACACGGCAGTAATCAAATCTGAAAATCAGAAGCTGCAATTAGCTTCTTTCACGTGATAAGTCTGAAGTGGTACATACATTTACAGTCAAGAATGGTAACAATTCCAAGTGCCTTCATTTCCCCCCTTAAAATCCACTGTAAGGAATGTTATCGCCATATCTTAAAACATTTGCAAGCATTTCAACAAAAAAGTACTTTCCAATGGTTGTATCAAACCAAGTTCTACTCAAGAGTAGACCCCCAGTGATACAGATGCAACTGAGTTTGTAATGTCCTATAACTCCATTGGGTCTACTTATTTGATACAACCCTAAAAAAAGCTTCCAGTTTGTTTAGAGCAGGGATGCAGAGAAGTACGAGGCAACAACAGCCACAACCGTCCAACTGACAGGCCAATCTCAGCCTTGGTGAACAGGCGCACAGTGACCCCAACATGCAGCCACCTGTGCAAATGGACAATGGCATTTTTAAAAAAGAGCCCTATGCACACAGAATTAACTGCAGTTCTCGATGGGAGGAGCCACACCTTAAGACAACTTGTAAAAACAGCCCAACACCGAGCTGCGAGGGAATGTAAAAACTCAGCACCCAAGCAGGTGGGCAGGGTGAAGGAAAACAACACAGCCAAGCTGAAAGGGGAGTTGGAGTGGGCGGCCCTTTGCATCCTTGCAACTCTACAACTCTGGGATTCTGTAATTCTCCAGAACGTTGACTTGCAGAGCCAGTTGCCAGGGTCGGTTCCATACATTTTTGTGCCTGGAGCAGAAGAGCAAATGGGTGTCCCCTCTCCCCAAGCGTACCCACCTCTGACCAAGTTATTTTGGCATCTGAAACAAAAACACCTCACCATCACCTGTCCTGGGGAGCAAGATGACAGCATCGTGTTAAAAACTTAAGAAGAACTTAGCAGCAGGACCAGGCCAAAGAGGGTCCATTTAGCCCAGTGGCTAAGCAGCTGCCCCCCCCCAAGGGAAGCCCACAAGCAGGAACAGAAAACAGCTTGCGATTCCCAAAAACTGACATTCAGAGGCAGCTGTTGATGGTATATTGGTCTCTATTTTGAGCCATGCAATTTGGAGATTACTAACATCTTGTGGGAACAAATTCCACAGTGCCTATGTGAATAAGGTCTTCCTTTCGTCTGTCCTGAACCTTCCAACATTTGGCCCCACATTCCAGTGCAACAACGGGAGAAGACCTCTTCCTATCTGCTTTCTCCACACCACTTTTAGCATGCCCTCCTTGCTAATACAGCAATAATGAACCATTTGCAGCCTTCTTGTGCTCAATGGAAGAGTCTGGGTTCATCTGTCACACCAGTCACACTCAATTGACATGACCACAACCGGCCCTATCTTATCATCAAGGGGCACTAGCCCTCCAGGATATTCTGAGCCACAGGAGGAAACAAGCAGCTCGATAACCCCCAGGGTTTTAGCAGGCAGCAGTGCCATTCTAAAGATGCTCCCCAAAAAGTGAGTCCTAAGCCTGAAAAACAGCCAGGCATCATCAAAGAGCCAGGCCAAGGGATGAGTGTTCACTCTCATTTGTTCTCCCCAAAGGAGACAAGAGAATAAAATGCGTTGTCATTAGGCCCAATTAAAAGGTCACAAAGAACCCAGGAATGTGTGCAGTGCTCTGCAGTGTTTTATGCAAGATAAGGTTACCCCCGGCTAATAGCCACAATGGAGATAGTTGCAGGCAGTATGCCCCTGAATTCTGGTCACTGGGTATCACAAGTGGGGAGAGTTGTTCTTGTGCTCCCATGCCTCTGCCTCCTTTTTTCAATGAGCAGGGAAGCGGCGTTTCTCCTTCCCTCCCATAGGAAATACAAAACAAAATGGGCAGCCTTGTCGCAAATCCTGGAAGGCAGCAGGACAGTTTACCTGAGCTTCAGGAAGATAGCAGGAAAGGGGGCTGCAAAGAGGAACAGGCAGAACGGCTGCCTCTCCATTGACAGAAGTGAGGCAAGGCAGGACACAGTCACACACACACCCCAAGGCCGTTTCTGCGACCCAGAAGCAGACACCCCGTGCTGCCTGAAAGGGGAGGCCAGGAACAGACATGGCTTTGTCTCTTGCTACCCGTGGGTTCTGGCGGAACATACTGGCTGCAACGTGACTGCTTAGGAAACACGCCTACTTAGGGGAGAAGTCAAGGGTCAGGCAAATTCTCCCCAGGCATGTGCTGAGTTCTTACCGGAGTAAAGGGAGGCCGTCCCACTCTCAAGGCAGATGAGGACCCAGAGAGCTCACTCCTTCCTCCCTTCCTTCCAAGGGGAAGGCATGACACATAGGAAACCCAGCTTACTTCTCCTTCAGCTAACCCACGGAGGGGAAGCTGTGGAATCGCTTTCCTCTGGAGGTTTTCAGAAAGCTCTGATGCCAGTGAATGCCCTTTCCTGGGCACTGAGAACTACAGCTTCTTCCAATTTGGAGCAATGGTCTGTTTGCCAAGGGAGGGCCGCTGGGTTAAGGGGGGGGGGAGCTGCTATTTGGGCTAGAGCTGAAGCAGCAGAGAAAAGGGAAGGAAATTTCTGGCTTCGTAGAAAGTAATTTGCTGGAGCCTTTTACAGACAGAAATTCTGAGGCTGTTTCTCAAGGCCTACGGCTTCCCAGCACAACCTGACAGAAAGCACCTCGGTGTCAAAGGATTCACAAAGCACACAGAGAACTCTTACCTTGTGCATATCACAGCCTCTGGAAAACACGGCAGTCTGTCTGTCCCCATCCCATCCTGCCAGTCTGTCCGAGGCAGCGGTTTAGTCTACATAAACCCGTAATTTTGAGCTGCATGTTTAACCAATGAATCATGCCAATGCTAAAAAGGGAAAGCTACCATTATAGCAAAACTGGGCAGCCAGGGGGTGGGTGGGGGAATAAAAGGCACAATTCTGCAAGTGAACCACTTTGGCTCAGTAAGTTCTTCCCTGTTAAACTGGGATTTATTGCCGCCCCCTCTGGAGGAGGCAGAATCGTCACAGAAACAAAAGCCTCAAATAACTCATTCAAAAAAACAAAACAAAACAAAAACCTCCATCAACCCACACACTTTACAAATATGGGCCTTTCTGTCCCTGCCGACAGAGATGGGAGATTTCTGAAGGCCTCCAGAGTTGTGAAGGGTAGAGATCCCAAAGCTATGGCAAAAAGAAACAGAGAACTCCTCCAGACTGCTGAAAACATTACAGGTCCACTATAGAGGAACTCCAGAAGCTGCTCTGTAGCAGCTCAGACCATTAGCTCCACCCAGCTCAGTATAGTCTACACTGACTGGCAGCAACATCTCTCCTGGATTTCGGACAGGAGAGCACTCCAACCCCTACTTGGGGTTCCTGAGGACTGAACTTGGGAAATTCTGTCTGCAAAGAGGATGCCCCACCCCTGAGCAGGGCATTAAGATTCTAGTCCTCATTATTATGGCTGAAGGACTGGTTTAAACAGGAAGCTGCTGCACAGAGTCAGACCACTGGTTCACCTGACACTCAGCATTGTCTACACTGACAGGCAGCAGCCCCACCTGGAGATTCCTGGGATTGTGAAGGCAAAGCAGGTATCCTACCACCCAGCTACAACCCTTGATCATCTTGGTTGCCCTCCTCTGCTCACCTTCCAGCTTGTCAACATCCTTCTTAAATTGTGATGCCCAGAACTGGACACAGTATTCCAGGTGTGGCCTGACCAGGGCAGAAAAGAGAGGAACTATGACTTCCCTTGATCTGGACACTAGACTTCTGTGGATGCAGCCTAGAATAGCATTCACTTTTTTTGCTGCTGCATAACACTGTTGACTCGTGTTAAGCTTGTGGTCCGCTAAGACCCCGAGATCCTTTTCACATGAACTGCTAGTGAGCCAGGTGTCTCCCATCCTATATTTGTGCACCTGGTTCTTCCTGCCGAAGTGCAGAACCTGACATTTGTTCCTATGGAAATTCATTTTGTTTGGGTCCAGTTCTCCAATCTGTTGAGGTCACTTTGAATTCTGATTCTGTCTTCTGCGGCCTTGGCTACCCCTCCCAGTCTGGTATCATCTGTCAATTTGATGAGCATCCCAATTCCTTCATCCAAGTCGTTCATAAAGATGTTGAACAACAGGCCCAGGACAGAACCCTACAGCACCCACTTGTCACTTTTATACAGGATGATGAGGATGATTAATGTGTACTCTTTGGGTTCAGTTGGTCAACCAGCTACAAATCCACCTAAAAGTTACCTCATTCAACCCACAGTTTACCAGCCTCCTCCCAAGAATATCATGGGGGACTCGGTCAAAAACTTTACTGATATCAAAATACACTATATTCACAGCATTCCCCTGATCCATCAAGCTTGTAACTCCATCAGAAAAAGAAATGAGGTTTGTCTGACATGACTTATTTTTGAGAAACCCATGTTGGGTCTTAGTAACCATGGCATCCTTTTCTAGTTGCTCACAAACCGACTGTTATCTGTTCTGGGACCTTCCCTGGTAGCGATGTCAAGCTCACCGGTCGGTAGTTACCTGGGTCTTTTCCCCCCTTTCTGAAGATGGGAACCACATTTGCCCACCTCCAGTGTATAGGGATCTCACCTGTCCTCAAAGAATTCTCCAAGATCATAGACAAAGGCTCTGAGATTACATCCGCAAACTCCTTTAGCACCCTTGGATGCAGCAAATCCGGCCCTGGAGATTTGAATTCACTTAAAGTAGCTAGGTGTTCCCATACCACCTCTTTTCCTACATTGAGAAGTTAATGCAAAATTTTGCTTTTCAAAAGCACACAATTCAGCTTTGGCAGGCTCACACTATTGTAAGATAGCACCTCTCTCACACACAAGCAACCATTAGGCCTGGGCCTAAAATATTTAAGGAGCTTCCCTTTGAAAGGCAACAGGACCACCTTTGTCTGAGTGCTGTATTGTGTTACAGCAGCTCTGCTAAAGTCCAGAGCTTCCATGCTCCATTTCACTACTAAAAAGGCATTTGAGAGTGTTAGGAAACAGAACTAAGCACACACACAAGAGGAGGACTTTGTAGACCTGAATGGATATTTTTTAAAAAAAACCAAACAAACAAACACAGACCCAAACAACAACAGCAAGGAAGGATTTGCTAATCCCTGTGCAAACATTGGGCAGTTCAATGCCAAGGGCACAGGACGGGACACAGCTGCAGCACAGTGTTTTACAGATTGCAACTGCTTCACTGATTGAGTGAACCGATGGCTGCAAGTTTTTCCCATCTGCAGACTCAAAGGCTGCTGGTGGTGTCAGTTTCTAAATACCTCATCGCAGGTCTTGTCTTTTAAACAGAACAGAACAGAACAAAGAGAGAGAAACACATAGCTTTTTTAAAACCTACAGCCTTGAATATGAATGCTCGAGATCAGCCATTGAGGGGCTGCTCCCGCCGCCCGTATGTGAACCCAGGGCCTGCAGCCAAGATTGCTGCCCCGCTCAATACTTCCACAGAGGGAGTGAAGCCACAGAACTTCTGGCAAGCTGAGACCTCAAGTCCTGGGGCAGTGTCGGATTCAGATGTCTAACGCTGCAGTCTCAAAAAAGGTCCCCACAAAGAAATTTAAGATCTGTCCAGGTTGAAGTCTCCTCAACCCATGAAGTGCATTAAAGCAGTGTTTTTCAACCACTGTTCCGCGGCACACTAGTGTGCCGCGAGATGTTGCCTGGTGTGCCGTGGGAAAAATTGAAAAAAATCAAGAGAATTACTTTATATATAGTCAATATAGGCACAGAGTTAAATTTTTTAACATTTTCTAATGGTGGTGTGCCTCGTGATTTTTTTCATGAAACAAGTGTGCCTTTGCCCAAAAAAGGTTGAAAAACACTGCATTAAAGGGTGGGTAACTGAGGGCTAGAAGCATACGTCTCAAGCGGTTTATTCATACTCTGGATTATTCAAGCTAACATCGTCCATGAATCACTCTTTTCCACAAAAAGTGCTGTCTGCTTGAAGTTTCAGCCACCAGATATGTGCGTCTTCTTTTTCATACACACTTCAGCAGACAGCGTGTAACCCTCTTTCAATTATTCAGGGAGACAAATGTTGAAGGTTGTGTGGCAGGCCTGAGGCCTGGTGCTCAGCCCCTATCACACAGCCCAGACGCTTTGGGGTTTGGTTTGAGTGACACAGAAAACGCACTGAGTCAACCTCTGAAGGGGGGGGGCAGGCGGGAGAGAAGAAATCTCTTTGTTTAGTCAGCTACTCCAGACGCAGAGAGCAAAAGGCATGGCTCACTTTGGAAGAGAGAGGAAGTTATCAAGAACATCTGCAGCTGAAAAATGCAGAGGGGAAGGGGGG
The DNA here is from genome assembly GCF_009819535.1 of Lacerta agilis. Classification (NCBI taxonomy): domain Eukaryota; kingdom Metazoa; phylum Chordata; class Lepidosauria; order Squamata; family Lacertidae; genus Lacerta; species Lacerta agilis. Next base: position 11,861,013 of record NC_046329.1, read on the forward strand.
GGATGGAGAGGGGAGAAGGCAGCCTAGGAGGCTACCGCATCAAGGGGCCTCCTCCAAGTTTGGAAGAAAGAAAGTGGGGACTCCCCCTGTCTTCCAGCACCCCTCGCAAGAACCAGCACCTCTGAAGTCGGAGGTTAGGAAAGGTCTTGCAGCGAGAGGTTGAAAGCAAGAGAAACCATGCAGAAACTTTTAAAGACTCCCCCCCCCCTAGCTGACAGCCACACACAGCTACCCAAGGTGTCTGCTTAACAAATTGAGAGCATTGGTGTATTTAATCCGCATCCCATCACTTCTTCAAGCCAGTACAGACAAGAGCTATCTCCCTCTTGTTCTGATGAACACCTTGAGGGAGAAGGGAGGGTTAGAGGAGGAAGCTGCACTGCTGGTTGAGGGAGCAAGGACAAAAACCTCACCAAAAAAATACAATCAAGCATTAGAGGCCTCCTAACCAAATTTATTGGGCATTCCTCAATTCAAAACGAAACAAAACCCTGCTTTCCCTCTCTGCACAGAAAATCCATAAATGATGCTCCGGCCAGTAAAAACGCAAGTTGTGAAAACTTTAAAACAGCAGCAAAGCAGAATACAAGACCAGAACCAGCGGTAAGGAACATTATCCATTGATGGTGGAATGCAGAGAAAGCAAGCCTAACCTCATGGGGCAGAGTTCCACATATGGGCTGACACGGCGGGGGTGGTGTGGGGGTGGGGGGGTTTGAGCCCTTCTTGTGTGTTGACACCCGCCTTGTCTCAGAAGCACACAGATTAAGCATCTGCATCATAAATTTAAAGCACATCCTGCCCCAAATTAGAATTCTGGAAACTGTAGTTTGCCCCTCACCAAACTACAATTCGCTAGATTCTAAGAGTGCATCCATTGATCCACACTAGTGTCATGTCCCCCCCCCCCACACACACACACATTTTCTCGACAGGAAACTTTAAAAAGTGAAACCTCTTCAAAAAGAGAGCAATCCAAAAGGCCTGGCTTGATATTTCTGGTATTTCTTGCCCTAACTTATCCCCTACAGATGGGGGTGTGTGTGTGTGTGTGCTGTTATGTGAAGAGGGGGTATGGGAGAGGAGAGAGAAATCTGTTAGTTACAAAGTTGACGCAAGACGCAGAGGCTGCCCAAACCACATAAGGGTGTGAGCGCTTGGTCTGCTCGATGGAAGGTTGCCTCATGATATCATCTTCGGACGCGCACACAACCCGACCAGTCCCAAAAATCTCTGCTCTCTTGAGCGCTGGCGAGTAAATTTCAAACAGACACACGGGGGGGGGGGGGGGCTAGGAGAGCTGTGGTGCCAACTGGCTGTTTTAAGTTCTTCCTAGGTCTGCCGGGGGGGGGGGAGGGGGGGGAATAAACAAAACCAGACTGCACCACCATCCCACCAGCCCTTTTCTACCACTGTAATAAATCCAGACACACTGAGGCGCTCCAAATGGGGCGGCCCTGTTAGTAATGCATCCGCGAGGCAAACTGATGTGAGATGGCACAGCCCCCCGGCTCGCCCAATGGGGACTGCTCTGCAGAAACCAGGATCCATCGCCCAAGGCTGCTGCTGGCAGGAGAGCCTAGCCACCAACTCCCAGCCTTAATTGCAGGGAAGGGAGCAGAGAGTTGCCCTGAGGGAGGGGTGGGGCAGGCCTCTGAGCCCCAAGGTCCTGGCAGAAAGCGACAGGAAATAGCCAAGATCTCCCAGGCCCAGCACCTGATTTGGGGTGCCTGCCATTGGCCTCCCTTCCCTCACAATGAACCAATTAAGCGGAGCAAGGGGTAAAGATGTGGTCACTTACACTCAGCCCTGATCCACATTGACAAAAAAAGAGATATAGGTCCCTCTCTGGATAAGCAACCTCGACAGGTAGCCTTGAAGATAATAATAATAATAATAGGAGAGGTACAGCGTCCAACTACCTGCAAAACCCCATACTGTGCCCCCAAATCTCTCAGCTTTCAGGTAAATCCCTCACCTTGGGATCCAGTACTGACCAAAGAAATCAATGCATCACACACAGTATGTACTGAAATTATGGGATTCACTCTCACAATATGTCGCAATGGAGGACTCTAAAATAACAACAGGATCATAGAGACGGAAGGGACCCCCCCCCCAGGGTCATCTAGCCCAACCTCCGGCAAGGCAGGAATTTTTTGCTTGAAAATCATCTTGTTTTCTTACCCCTTTAACGTGATGATTTTATATTTCTCATTGTTGTAAAAATATTTCCCATTGTTTTTAAATCTACGTTTCATAGTATACTTAATGTCTCATGTTGTGTTTTATGCTCTCTGTTTTCTTCCATATCTTCTCTACTGGTCACTGACTGAGAGAGAGCGATAAAAATATTATACACACACACAGTGCTTTTTTCTGGGGGGGGGGGGACACATACCCCTAAACATTATGTGGATCTTTGTACTTTTGTCCATTTACTGTGTTTATTTTTCCCAATTTGAACTATAAAATGGTGATTTTCTTGAGTCAAAATGAGAGTACCCCTAAACATTTTTAAAGGAAAAAAGCACTGCATATAATAATATAGTATAATACAGCATAGTACAGTAAAAAGGTAAAGGACCCCTGACCATTAGGTCCAGTCGCAGACGACTCTGGGGTTGCGACGCTCATCTCGCTTTACTGGCCGAGGGAGCCAGCGAACAGCTTCCAGGTCATGTAGCCAGCATGACTAAACCGCTTCTGGCGACCAGAGCAGCGCATGGAAACGCTGTTTACCTTCCCGCCGGAGTGGTACCTATTTATCTACTTGCTCCGGTGTGCTTTTGAACTGCTAGGTTGGCAGGAGCAGGGACCGAGCAACAGGAGCTCACCCCGTCATTGCGGGGATTCGAACCGCCGACCTTCTGATTGGCAAGCCCAAGAGGCTTATTGTTACAGTATAGTATAATATAATATAATGCAATGTAATATATATATATATATATATAATATACACACATATATATGTTATACACACTCAAACATATCTTATCATACCATGCATTATATTATAATATATATATGTACTGTATAACATAATATATACATTATATATACACACATATACGTTATATGTGGGCACAAGGAGAAGGGGCACAAGGAGAAGGGGACGACAGAGGATGAGATGGTTGGACAGTATTCTCGAAGCTACTAACATGAGTTTGGCCAAACTGCGGGAGGCAGTGAAGGATAGGCGTGCCTGGCGTGCTCTGGTCCATGGGGTCACGAAGAGTCGGACACAACTGAACGACTGAACAACAACATACGTTATATAAACACAAACATATCATACCATATATTATATTATGTATTAGCAACCTATAACATAATACATACATTAAATATATACATCAGACTGTCCCCCACCCCAAAGCCCCTCCCCCCAAGGAAACCAAACCCCCCAACTAACTCAGCAACAGAAAACCACGTATGTGTCTTTGCTGCCCCCTTGAACATAACACTGGGGGTGGGGGGGGGCAGCTAAGCCCCGCCCTCTCGACCACATGACACGGCACCCCCCCCCCACTGAATGGCACTTCCCTTCAACTTATTTTTTTTGAGGCTCCCTCAAGTATTTTACTGGGGGCGGGTCGTGTGTGGAAGAGAGCGAAGGGACCTCAGACCCGAGGAGCTGGATCTTGGTTTATTTATTCTTTAATTCTGGGGGGTTGTGTGTCTTCTACATGCACCCCCCCCCCGGAGAAAACTCCTTCAGCTCAGTTCCCCACCCTCCCACCCTAGGGAGACACCTTCTCAGAGGTGGTACACCTCTGGGTGGGGGGGGGGAGAATTTTGCCACCCCCCTCACAGTGCCTCCTCCCCCGCAACTTCTCTTCTCCCCAAAAAATTACCTGACCCCCCAAATCACCTCAGAAATCCCACAAATTACCTCAGAAAATCACATCATAGAAATTGCCTCAGAAACCCCCAAGTTTAACTCAGAACCCCCCAAATTTACCTCAGAACCCCACCCCACAGAAATTACCTCAGAAACCCCACCCCACAGAAATTACCTCAGTACCCCCAAATTTACCACAGAACCCCCCCCTCTCCCAACACCCCCCGAGCCCTACCTGCGAGCGAGGGCCGGGCCAGCGAGCGAGGCAGGCGGCTCCACCGGGCGAGCTCCCCGCGGCTGAGAGAGGCGACGGCAGGGAGCCGCCTCGTCCCGCCCTCGCTCCCTTCCCGCCCACAGCGGAGGCGGCCACTTCCGAGTTGTACGACTCCACGGCGCACGCGCGGAAGGTGGGAGCAGGAAGCGGAAGGATAGGGACTGCCGCGCATGCGCAAACCGCTCAAGCGAAGCCCAAGCGGCGCCCGGAGCCCTTCTTCGGCTGCCCTTCCTTTCCTGGGAATGGTTAAGAGTTGGGACGCAATAGGGTTTTTTGTGATTTATTGATTATTCAGAGATACACAAAAGAGATATGGATATTTCATTTTGTAAAATGTTATATTGATATTTTTTTCAGAGACATACAAAAACACATACCCATCACTAGGTATCTTTTCTTTTCTTTTAAATTTCTATACCACTTTATATTTTTAAAGAAAAATCTCAAAGCGGTTTGTTGTTTTGTTGTTGTTCAGCTGTTTAGTCGTGTCTGACTCTTTGTGACCCCCTGGACCAGAGCACGCCAGGCCCTCCTGTCTTCCACTGCCTCCCACAGTTTGGTCACTCATGTTGGTAGCCTTGAGAACACTGTCCCACCATCTCGTCCTCTGTCGCCCCCTTCTCCTTGTGCCCTCCATCTTTCCCAACATCAGGGTCTTTCCCAGGGAGTCTTCTCTTGGAGCCTCAGCTTCAGGATCTGTCCTTCCAGTGAGCACTCAGGGCTGATTTCTTTAAGGATGGATATGTTTGATCTTCTTGCAGTCCATAGGACTCTCAAGAGTCTCCCCCAGCATAATAATTAATTAATTAATAAAACAGGCCAAAAGAAGACACTGTTGCAGCCAGACTTTGCAGTGAAAGGGTGAAGAAATACTTTAATACAAAAATTCAATTTAATACAAAAATGCAAGCAGCTTAGCAGAGGGCGGCTTCAGCTGCCGGCCCCTTGCTGTTGGATTTGCCTGGAAGGTTTGGGCCTAGCCAAAATAGAGCTGCTTCATCTTCTCGACCCCTTGGGTGTCTTCAAAGACCTTCTGGCAGCGCAGGGAGGCCTCTTTGCCAACGTCGGCCGACAAGTCCAGTACATGTGCGACGGTCCTGGAAGAGGAGGAGGAGAGCATGAAATGGGAACAGAGAAGCAAACAGGCTCCTCTCTTTGCGAAAGATCTAGCAGGACCCATTGCTAAGAACATGGAGCGGCAGGTCCTGACGGCTCAGACCGACCAATGTTCAACATCGTTGTTCCAACCAGGCGCCTCCTCGAAGGAAACCATGGCAAGGGCCTTCCCCCTATTATTTCTCCCCTGCTTCTGATCACTGAGGTCCACCTCCGAGGGCCTTCTGGCAGTTCCCTCCCTCCCTGCGAGAAGCAAAGTTACAGGGAACCAGGCAGAGGGCCTTCTTGGTGGTGGCGCCCACCCTGTGGAATGCCCTCCCATCAGATGTCAAGGAAATAAAGAACTATCTGACTTTTAGATGACATCCGAAGCCAGCCCTGTTCAGGGAAGTTTTTAATGACTGATGTTTTGTCGTGTTTTGAATTTTATTGTGTTTTTAATATTCTATTGGGAGCTGCCCAGAGTAGCTGGGGAAACCCAGCCAGATGGGTGGGGCATAAATAAAATTATTATTATCATTATTGGTTCCATTGCACCATCGTGGCTAATGACCACTCAGGGATCTCCAACCATACCCTGAATACACCCAAGGAAAGCAGGCATGCCCCTTAAATCCAGTCGGTCTGCTCTGACTAATCCCTTCGTTTCCAATAAATAAATGAGTTTCCAGCCAGCCTCTCCTGAATAGCATAATAATAATAATAATAATAATAATAATAATAATAATTTTTTATTTATACCCCGCCCTTCCCCGCCAAACCGGGCTCAGGGCGGCTAACACCAATAAAATCACAACAAAAACATAAAACAGCTCATTTAGGCTCACATGGATGAGCCTAAATCCTCCCTTTGAAGCCGTTTGAGCCTGTGGGCCACCTTGTGGCAGTGAGTCCCGTAGGTGAACGGGCTGCTGAGTGAAGAACAACTTCCTTTCTGAAGCACTGGGTGACCAGTTCTAGTACTTATGAGCAAATGAGAATACCTTCTCTCTATGCATTTGATTGTTTTAGGCAATTTCTGTCTTATTCTTAGCGTTCTTCTAAGCCGGTTCCAAAAAGGCCCACAATCTCACTGTTTTGTAAAGTGAATCTCCAAGCAAAGCAGATGCTCTACAACAGCGGGAGGGCAAACTGGACGTCATATTTCTGTTTCATTCTTTGAAAGTTTCGTGTTCCCAACGTGGAGAAAGTCTGTATTCCCAATACGATTCACCAAGATCTCCCACAGCCCCTTAAGAAATTGTCTCTTCCTCCTCCTCCTCCACCCAACCCAACAGGAACAAATCTCTTAGGTTCTTGTAGAAAGTGCTTTTGCTATAAATACCTTGGCAGCTCGGCAGCTACCTCCAAGGACGTCTCCTCCAGCTCCTTTGCGACGCTCAGGCCCTTGGCGTTTTCCTTGGCGTGCTCCGGCAGGGCTCTGCGCAAAGCTTCCTGGGTGGCAGCCAAGGCCCTCTGCAAGTCGTCTGCAAGTCGAGGAAAGAGATTGAGAGAGAGGCAGAGATCCTCTTAGATGGCAAGCCCTACCCGGAGATAGCAGGCATCAAACCAGGAACCCTCCCCATTGAAAAGCAACTTCTTGAACAGGATTGTTCCCAGTTGCTGCAACTCCTGCCCTCGGAGGTCTTGCAAGTTGCTGCAGGAGAAGGCTTGTGAGGGCTGTTTCTTGGACCAAGCTGAAACTGCAAATCTCCCTTGCGGTCAGGGTGGATAAAAATCAATGGGTTTTTTTTTATTTAAATCAGATTTTTTTTTTAAAAAAAAAAATCAAATCGTATTTTTAAAATAAAATGCTTTTGGAGGAAAAATCTGCTACCTTCCTCTTTATCCAATCTTCTTGTTCGTCCTGCCTGCTTCCTGCATCACCTGGACTGCACTGCTGGCTGCCACAGCAGTTCCCCAGGTTATCTCCCATATGGGGCAAACCTATTTGTACATGTTTGTAACTTTTAAGCCTAAAACCTGCCTTCAGGGATCACACTGCGCTCGGCCTAATCGTGAGTAAAACTACTTTTTGTTGCTTATGAATAAGACTGCGGCGTCCTTATTCTTTTCGGAGGGATTCAACAGGTCTTACCAGGAAAATATTAGAACACATTTCAATCTGGACAAGCCAGACTGAATTGCTTATTGCCTTAAGAAACTCACACGAGTTTGCAACCCGCTTTCCGCTGCGTAAGAAGGGGAACGCACCCTGCTAGGTGAAGGAACTTGCTAGCGCAAGTTAGGAAGGATGTTAATAAACAATATATCCTCTCCTGCCACCCTCAACGTTCCCGCAAGGGGCAGAATCCAGGAGTCTCTGCCTCTGAGCTGCTCCCCACAGAAGAGGTGTCTCCACTCCCATACCTAGATACTGGCTCTTGTCCCCGCCCAGGTAGATCTCGTTCACGGGCAGCTCGTGTCTCGCCGTGTCCAGGGCTGTGGCAAAGTGCCTGTATTCCTCTTCGAATGCCCGGATCTGCTCACAAACGGGACCAAGCACTTCCAGCTGGAAGCCCGGGCGGTGGGAGGAATGAGAGACGTTAGCCGCAGGACAGAACCAAGCCAGCCCTGTAAAGAAATGTCCCCAGACCTGCCCCCTGGGAAGCACAAAGCACATACCTGTCTGTCCAGCGACTCAGAGAGCTGGCGGTCCTTCTTTAGGCGCTGCAGCCTGTGCCGTTTCTTCTGGGCGTCCGCCTGCAGCCTCGCAGCCTCCCTGCTGAGGGTTAGCAGGTTCCTCTCGGCCTGCTCTTCCAGGAAGGCGGTATTCTTCTCCATCTGTTTGCGATGCAATGTTGTCGGGTTTCAAACACGCGTCCACAAAAGGCAGGTGAAGGAAGAAGTATTTATTGCAGGGGCTTCTCATTTATATACAGCTTTATATTTTAAAGGGGACAGAATCTCAAAGCGATTTACAACACATTAAAGCAGCATATGAAACAATCCAGCATAAAACAAACTCAGTCTTCAAGGAAAACATTTCAGATCCTTCTCTAAGTGATGTTTTGCTTTCCCCATATTTATTTACCTACTTAATTTACGGGGCTGCCGTGTGGCAAAGGTACAGCCGTACCTTGGATCCTGAACTCCTTGCGAGTCGAACGTTTTGGCTCCCAAATGATCGAAACCCAGAAGTGACTGTTCCGGTTTGCAAACGTTCTTTGGAACCCGAACGTCCGACGCAGCTTCCGATGGACATGGACTACAGGAGCTCCCTGCAGCCGATTGGAAGCCGCGCTTTGGTTTCTGAATGTTCTGGAAGTTGAATGGACTTCTGGAACAGATTCCGTTCAACTTCCAAGGTACAGCTGTATTCTAGGAAGTCCCGGGGGTGTGTGTGCAAATGGGTGTGCAAATGTCTATCTTACTTTGAAATGCTGGTATCGCTGGATCAAGTTCCACCCATTTTACTTTATTAACTAAACAAAACAGTGCTAATTGGATTTTGAATATGGGTGCAATTCTTAGCTTTCTTAATTTTGCTGTGCTATTATCTTCCTTATCATGCAAAGTGCTATTCTGAACAATGCTTTCTATAGGGTAGGGGGCACTGGAGACGAGCTTATGACACGGAGGGGGCAGTGGCTCCAAAAAGTTTGGGAAATCATTGGCCCGGATCTGTTTTGTTGTGGGGCAGCAGCCCCCTAAAGAACATGCAGAGGGCCACAGCCAACTAACCCAGTGTGCTAACAGAAACCATTGTGCAGCAAAGCTTTCCCACAGAGCTCAGACTGGCACCCTGATTTCTTCCCATTTCATCCTCACAACCGGCGAGGCCGAGAGAGACTGCGGCTGGCTCCCGAGGTCACACCAACGAGTTCACATGGCTGAGTGGAGACATTTGAACCCGGGTCTCTCCTAGGATTTAAACCAATGCTCTCAAACCACTAGACCGCGGCTGGTTCTCAAGGCAGGGATAAGACTGTTGGTGTTTTACCTTTAGGGAGGCATAGGTCAACAGAAGTGTCTCCGATTCCAGCATCCTAATCAGGTCGTCAGAATCAGGAGAGACCTGAAAGAAAACAAAGCAGATTCTTTAACAAATCAAACACGTGGGAAAGTGTTGAGTAAAGCAGGAAGGAAAGGCCAGGGTGAATCTGCTGCAATTATCTTTACATGCAATTTTTTAAATTATAGAAACCTTAGGTCCCAGATGCTGGTGATGATGATCATTAAGCTACGAATTGCCTTCTAAACCCGAGTCTCAAAGCAATTTACACATAAGATAATTAAAGACAACTAAAAGCACAAAAACAACAAATGTATTCCAAACAAGACAAGTGGGCTCTCGTGGCCAAGACCGGCTCATCCGTCTGGGAAAGTTTGCTGCAACCAAAACACCTCCCTAACAGCAGGCTTAAGAGGATCTGTTCGACAACAGCTCAACAAGAACTTGTAGCCCCTCACTGGACTTCTGTTTCAGTGTATCTGAAGAAGTGTGCATGCACACGAAAGCTCATACCAAGAACAAACTTAGTTGGTCTCTAAGGTGCTACTGGAAGGAATTTTTTTATTTTTTATTTTGTTTCGACTACGACAGACCAACAGGGCTACCTACCTGTAACTAGAAAATACAAATGCATTCAATGAACAAATGCATTCAATGAACCCGCATGACTCACCTCGCTCTGCTTTTCTCGGGGGGTGGCTTTCGATGTCCTCGGGCAGCTTTTGCCTAGAAGTGGCAACCAGAGAAAAGACAAACGCACACGTACAGTCACATTCCAGTGAACAGTCAAAAGCCGATAGGAGACTGGGCTGCAACTGGGAGGAGGAAACCCACAAATGGCTGCGGCAATGACCACCCCCCCCCCCCCCGCTTTGAGGCAACACACGTACTTTTGATGGCAGAGAGCTCAAGTTCCGGCCGGGATCTTCCGTGGCTCTCCACCAGAGTGGACTGCAAAACCTCATGAGGGTCTAGAGGAGGGGAGGAAAACCCAATTACAACTGTTGTAAACCGCTGTGGTTTTTTTTTTTAATTAAAAAGGCTGATATATAAACACTTTATATAAATCAACAACCCCAGTTTGAGCGGCAAGCGTGCCACAGTGTTTAGAGGGTCGGACTAGGACTTGGGAGAGACCAGGGTCTGAATCCCCACTCAGCCACAAAGCTCGCTGGGTGCAACCCTAAGGGCTAGTCACTGCCTCTCAGCCTAGGCTATCTCACAGGGCTGGTGCAGGGATTATTTTGAGTAGGGGGTACAGCCACATACACAACCTTGAGTGGGACATGAGTGGCGCTGTGGTCTAAACCAGTGAGCCTCTTGGGCTTGCCGATCAGAAGGTCGGCAGTTCGAATCCCTGCAATGACGGGGTGAGCTCCCGTTGCTCTGTCCCAGCTCCTGCCAACCCAGCAAGTCAAAAGCATGCCAGTGCAAGTGGATAAACAGGTACTGCTGCGGCGGGAAGGTAACCGGCATTTCCGTGTGCTGCTCTGGTTTCTACCATGTGCCAGAAGTGGTTTAGTCCTGCTGGCCACATGACCCGGAAAACTGTCTTTGGACAAACACTGGCTCCCTTGGCCTGAAAGCGAAATGAGCGCCGCAACCCCATAGTCACCTTGGATTGGACTTAATTGTCCAGGGGTCGTTTACCTTTACCTTGCTACTAACCAGGGCAGGCGATCGGAAAGATGCTGATTTATGCAGACACGTCTTCTAAGAGCCAGTTGCATACCGAAAGCGATGGGCACGTCTTGTATTCCAGGAGGGAATTACCAACCCAGATCGCCTTCTCGACAAATTTAACCGTAGGTCCATAGTTTTCAAACCATGTCTGAAGGAACCCCACCATTGTGTGAACTTGCCCCTGAGAAAGGCAGGTCCACCCCAGGGAGCCCCTTCAAGGTGCTTGACCCCCCCCCCAAAACTCACCAGCTGTGGCTTTGGCAGCGGCCTGGAAAACAAGAGTAAGACACGGCAAGTTAGGCATGTGCTGTTATGTCATGGTTGGGGAGTGTGAGTGTTTCAGCACACTCCAGCAACTGGACAAATCAAAATGAAGAGGTGAACACCTCTCCCCACACCCACCCCAAGCACGGCATTTATTTCAAGGATTATTATTATTTATTACATTTATAAACTGCCCTTTGTCATAAGACCTCAGGGTGGCTCACAGAGCAAAACACAGGATACAAAACAAGTAAACAATTAAAACAAAACAGCAAAACAATGATGGCCCCCTTCTCACAGACACATTTAAAAGCCTGTAGAATATTAATCAGCCCAAGGCCTGGCTGAAGAGAAACATTTTCACCAGGAGTCTAAAAATCTATAATAAAGGCACCAGGCAAACCTCCTGGGAGAAGAGCAATCCACAAACGGGGAGCCACAACCCATTTATTAGCTATTATTTTATTTTACCAACAGCAAGTAACACAAAAACCTAAAGCGGAAACGCCAAAAAGAGGAATTTCACATCCAAATCTCACCTTTCCAGATCCTTTTTGATAGTCAAGGTATCTTGCCGGCACGATTCTTCCCCCTAAGGAGGCAGAAAGGAGGCAAAAGAGAAAAAGCGTGACACGGGAAGAGGAAAGGTGCCTCTGAGCATGTCAGGAGCGGCTTTTCCAAAGACTGTGGCAGGAGGGGGGCAAAGTGCCTCCCCTCTCCAGAACGGCAGCAAGCACATGCAGAGTTCCTCTTGCTCCTGTAGGGGCCCTTGCCCTCCCCAATCGGCATAGTTGGGGGGGGGGCACCTGCCCACCCAAAATCAATAAAAATACTCAACTAGCTGAAGTTCTGCCCCCCCCCAACATAAATCATGACTATGCCCAGGCAGAGGGCCTTCTCAGTGTTGGTGCCCGCCCTGTGGAATGAGCTCCCATCAGATGTCAAGGAAAGAAACAACTATCCGACTTTCTGAAGGCAGCACTGTTTAGGGAAGTTTTCAATGTTTTATCATGTTTTTCATATTCTGATGGAATTATTATTATTCGCAAAGACCTCCCCCCCCCGCCCCGCCCCGCGCATGTGTAGCTCCTTCCCCCACCATACGGGTCTTATTTTATATTATAATTAGATGTTATCTGCCGCCCTTGCTCAGGTGATCTCAGGGCGGCTTACAAAATAAAGCAAGCAAATGATTAAACCGAAACAGCAACGAGCAACGATCCCGACTAGGGAAGAATGGCAAGCAAAATTGCTGGATAATGCCTAAATTGGTTTTATCTATTTATTTAATTTCTATGCCGCCCTAAACCCGAAGGTCTCAGGGTGGTTCACGTGAAACAGCTAAATGGCTAAACTAACCGGGGGACTAAGGAATCAAGAAGATGAAAGACTTAAAAAAAGAATGGGGGGAAACTTATAACCTGTCTAGGAGACCGTTGTGAACAAATTAAAACGTTAGCTGTACTAATCACTTGTAAAGTAGCGAAGTTTGTGGACAATTAGGAAAAATGAAAATTATGGAAACTGTATTGATATGTAAACTTGGAAAAATAGTCCTTAGGATCTAGGTAAGGGATGAGGGGAAGTCAAGAGATTAAGAGAATGTCGCGAAAGGATTACACAATTTGTTGCAAAATTGTATATGTAAAAATACATTAGAAAACAAACAAACGCGAAACAGCGGCGCTCCCGAGCATGTGCAGAGCGCGGCCGCCTTCCCTTCTCCCAGCGCCGGGCCTCCTGCGCATGCGCAAAGGGCGATGGCTTTCTCCACCGCCATGCCTCCTGCGCATGCGCAAAGCGAACCGCCTCCCCAGAGCATGTGCAGAGCGCCCGCGCTGCCGTCACCTCTCTGCTTTGGCCAGGCTCCAGCCTTCTCCTCGGACGCCAGGCCGGGCTCCGCGCGGAGGGAAGCGCCGCTCTGGAAAGGAGAAGGCGAAGAAGCCGCCATTGCCCCTCACACAAAAAACACACAGAAATAGGAAGCCGCGCGGCCAGAGCGACCCCGCCCTCGTTTCTGGGCGCGCGTGCGCAGAGCCCCGCTGCTTTCCTCCTCCCGCTCTCATAGCCGGCTTCCCCCGCGGCTGAGAGAGGCGACGGCAGGGAGCCGCCTCGTCCCGCCCTCGCTCCCTTCCCGCCCACAGCGGAGGCGGCCACTTCCGAGTTGTACGACTCCACGGCGCACGCGCGGAAGGTGGGAGCAGGAAGCGGAAGGATAGGGACTGCCGCGCATGCGCAAACCGCTCAAGCGAAGCCCAAGCGGCGCCCGGAGCCCTTCTTCGGCTGCCCTTTCTTTCCTGGGAATGGTTAAGAGTTGGGACGCAATAGGGTTTTTTGTGATTTATTGATTATTCAGAGATACACAAAAGAGATATGGATATTTCATTTTGTAAAATGTTATATTGATATTTTTTTCAGAAACATACAAAAACACATGCCCATCACTAAGTATCTTTGTGGACAAGCGAAGTTTGTGGACAATTAAGAAAAATGAAAATTATGGAAACTGTATTGATATGTAAACTTGGAAAAATAGTCCTTAGGATCTAGGTAAGGGATGAGGGGAAGTCAAGAGATTAAGAGAATGTCGCGAAAGGATTACACAATTTGTTGCAAAATTGTATATGTAAAAAGACATTAGAAAACAGACAAACGCGAAACAGCGGCGCTCCCGAGCATGTGCAGAGCGCGGCCGCCTTCTCTCACCTCGCTGTTTCTTTGGCCGGGCTCCCAACCTCTCCTCGGACGCCGAAGCCACCGCCGCCTCCTTTCCCGCCTTCTCCTCGGAAGAAGAAGCCGAAGCCGCCGCCGCCTCCTCCGCCTTTCCCGCCATTGCTGCGCTGCCAGAGCGACGCCGCCCTCGTTTCCTCCTCCCGCTCTTATAGCCGGCTTGGGGCGGCGTCAAGTGGCCCTGCCGCTCACGTGACCCCGGGGAGGCGGTGCTTTCCGCGAGGAGGCGGCCGTGGAGGCGGAGGAGAGGCCCGAGGTGAGAGAGTGCCTCTGAGCATGCACAGAGTGCCGCAGGCAGACTTGGGAGGGCGGGCGGAAGGCGAGGACGGTTGTTGCTGCTGCTCATATTCCTAAGAATAAGAATAAGAATATTTATTCCCCAACCACTCTGAGCGGCTCCCACATGGGCGTAGCGAAGGGGGGGCAGGAGGGGGCAGATGCCCCCCCCCAAGCAGCCTTGAGTCCCTGGCAGGACATGGAAACGCAAACACGCTTCATGCCCCACCAACTATATATATATGGCTGGCGGCAGTTGCGGAGGAAGGGGGGAGCGGCAAAGCATCTGAAAGAGCTGGCTGGGTGGCTGGGGGGGGGGCGCGCCAATCGGCACCCCCGGCAGCCGGGCGGATGGCGCAGCTGGCAGCGCCAGTTGGCAGCCCCGGCGGCGCTCCTTCCCTCCCTCCCAGCAAAGTGGCTGCCCGTCCCCCTCCCTCCCTCCAGGCTGACTCTCTGGCAAGCCAGCAGCTCGTGAGCAACAGCACCGGCAAAGCTCCTCCGTCTCCCCCACTCGCTGCAAAGCGGCTCCCCTGGCTTCTCTGGGCTTTTATCCTGTGCTTTTCTGGGGAGGGAAACCCGCGGGCTTGACTTCCCAGTAAACCTGCTTGGAAGCCGCTTCACCCTCTGCTTTTGTCTTCCACAAAATCAACACCATTGAAGCTCCGCAGCAGCTACTTCCCACCTCCAGAAGATCCCGGTTTCAGCTGTGTATCCCCCCCCCCCCCACCACCACCTCACCCATCTTTCAGATAATTCTTCCTGTTACAACCCTCTGCTCAGCTCCCGTGTTTTCCGCCTATTTTATTTTGTGTGGACCCTGATGTCCTCCCGCCCCTCATCCGTACGGGAGAGATTGGGAGGGGGTTGTTTAGACTGTGAGGGTCAGGTATCGCGCACAACTGCCCCGGGATTGTTGAGCGAGGCAAACTCTCCTGTACATTTGCAAAGTCGTCATGATCTCCACCTCCCTCTCCCCACCCCACCCCCTCCTAGAATCATAGAGTTGGAAGAGACCACAAGGGCCATCCAGTCCAACCCCCTGCCAAGCAGGAAACACCATCAAAGCATTCCTGACAGATGGCTGTCAAGCCTCCGCTTAAAGACCTCCAAAGGAGGAGACTCCACCACACTCCTTGGCAGCAAATCCCACTGTCCAACAGCTCTTACTGTCAGGAAGCTCTTCCTAATGTTTAGGTGGAATCTTCTCTTTCTTGTAGTTTGAATCCATTGCTCCCTGTCCGCTTCTCTGGAGCAGCAGAAAACAACCTTTCACCCTCCTCTATATGACATCCTTTCATATATTTGAACATGGCTATCATATCCCCCTTTAACCTTCTCTTCTCCAGGCTAAACATACCCAGCTCCCTAAGCCGTTCCTCATAAGGCATCGTTTCCAGGCCTTTGACCATTTTGGTTGCCCTCCTCTGGACACGTTCCAGCTTGTCAGTATCCTTCTTGAACTGTGGTGCCCAGAACTGGACACAGTATTCCAGGTGAGGTCTGACCAGAGTGGAATGCAGTGGTACTATTACTTCCCTTGATCTAGATCAGGCATAGGCAACCTTCGGCTCTCCAGGTGTTTTGGACTACAATTCCCATCATCCCTGACCACTGGTCCTGTTAGCTAGGGATCATGGGAGTTGTAGGCCAAAACATCTGGAGAGCCGAAGGTTGCCTATGCCTGATCTAGATGCTATACTCCTATTGATGCAGCCCAGAATTGCATTGGCTTTTTTAGCTGCTGCATCACACTGTTGACTCATGTCAAGTTTATGGTCTACCAAGACTCCTAGATCCTTTTCACATGTACTGCTCTCAAGCCAGGTGTCACCCATCCTGTATTTGTGCCTTTCATTTTTTTGCCCAAGTGTAGTACTTTACATTTTCCCCTGTTAAAATTCATCTTGTTTGCTTTGGCCCAGTTCTCTAGTCTGTTAAGGTCATTTTGAAGTGTGATCCTGTCCTCTGGGGTATTAGCCACCCCTCCCAATTTGGTCATCTGCAAACTTGATCAGGATGCTCTCAAGCCCATCATCCAAGTCATTGATAAAGATGTTGAATAAGACTGGGCCCAAGACAGAACCCTGTGGCACCCCACTAGTCACTTCTCTCCAGGATGAAGAGGAGCTGTTAATGAGTACCCTTTGGGTTCGGTCAGTCAGCCAGTTACAAATCCACTGAATGGTAGCATTGTCTAGCCTGCATTTTACCAGCTTCTTTACAAGAATATAATGGGGCACCTTGTCAAAGGCCTTGCTGAAATCAAGATAGGCTACATCCACATCTGTCAAAAAATGAGTTCAGATTGGTCTGACATGACTTATTTTTCAGAAACCCATGCTGACTTTTAGTGATCACAGCGTTCCTTTCTAGGTGCTCACAGACCATTTGCTTAATGATCTGCTCTAGAATCTTTCCTGGTATTGATGTCAGGCTGACTGGGCGGTAATTGTTTGGGTCTTCTCTCTCCCCCTTTTTGAAAATAGGGACAAAATTTGCCCTCCTCCAGTCTGCTGGGACTTCGCCTGTTCTCCAGGAATTCTCAAAGATTACTGCCAGTGGTTCTGAAATCACCTCTGCCAGTTCTTTTAATACTCTTGGATGTAGTTCATCTGGCCCTGGAGACTGTACATCTAAACTAGCCAAGTATTCTTGTAAACTAGTTAGCTGAGTTGGTTTTCCTTGTCTGGGTGTTTTGTACCTCAAAGGTTGTCATACAAAGCGGGCAGTCTTCTGTCTTGCTGAGTTAGTTTTTAAATCAATTATTTCAGAAGGTCCAGTCCCTAAAAAAAGCTCAACAACCCCCCCAAAACTGCCAGATTTTAATTCTGAAAGTAGATCACAGTTGGCCACCCCTGGTATAAGACATGTAACTAGAATAAAAATAAAAATAAAAAAATCAAGCAAATAATTGTAATAACTACCGTAATAAAGCACTGCTATAATTATATATAATTTTCCTAAAATTTTGGTTTCATTCGCCTTTCCGTGCTGAAATGTCACAACCTGAACGACCATGGCTTGCCCCCCCCTAGTTTTGATCCTGGGTACGCCCCTGGGCTCCCACCAGAATATTTAAAACGCGATAAAAAGCACACTAAAGCTTATACCTAAAACTACTCTGTTGGTCTCTAAGGCGCTACGTTATAATTTTAAAATTCTTTTGGAAGGATTCTTTTAAAGAAGAGGAGTTTGGATTTGACATCCCACTTTATCACTACCCGAAGGAGTCTCAAAGCGGCTCACATTCTCCTTTCCCTTCCTCCCACAACGAACAAGCGTGCCACCACCGAGAAGGCCCCCTGCCTGCTTCCCTGTAACCTCACTTTTTGCAGGTAGGGAACTGCCAGAAGGCCCTGGGAGGAAGCTCACCATCTTGTTTGTGTCCCCCCCCCCGTTTTCTGCAGTTCTCCCCCCAGCCAGTCGCTGGGCCTGTGACGAAACGCCGAGATGATGGCCCGCGGCCGGCAGATCTTCTCCGTCTACTGGAAGCCGCTCTTCCAAGGCCGCCTCCTGCTGGTGACCAACACCGTCAGCTGTGGGGGGCTCCTGGCTGCTGGGGACACGCTCCGCCAGGCCTGGGAGATGAGGCAGGACCCCAAGCGCAAGCGGGATCTGGCCCGCACAGGTGAGCCGCGGCCGCCCCTTTCTCGAAACCTCCTTTTTGCCACACTACCTGGGATTGAAATCCCAGGGGTGCAGAGTCAACCCATTGGTCTGTCTCATGCTCTGTGGGTCGTGGCCATTAGCCATGCTCCTCAAGAGGTCAGGAGGGTGGCAACATGAGCGCAGGGCCTTCTCTGCAGTGGCTCCCTGTCTGTGGAATGCAGTTCAACAGATGCCTTCATTACACATTTAGGAGCCAGGCAAAAAGGTTCCTTTTTAACCAGGCCTTTGTTTGATCTGTTTGACATCCTATACCCTTTTAAAATGTAGCTCTTTTTGGGTGCGTCTGTGTGTTAGTGGCTTGTTGTTTTTATTCTGATTATACACATCACGCAAACGCTTAGAATGTTGGTGCAAGTTTTACAGTGGTACCTTAGTTCTCAAACTTAATCCGTTCCGGAAGTCCAAAACCAAGGCCTGCTTTCCCATAGAAAGTAATGAAAAATGGATTAATCCATTCCAGACTTTTAAAAACAATGCCTGAAACAGCAATTTAACATGAATTTTCCCTCTACGGGGGGGGGGGGGGACCCCATCCACACATCCCACTGTTGTTTGGAGGAGGCAGTAGGAATCCAAAGCACTCTCTGCAAAGGGAATCGCAGAGCTGCAATCGGAAGGGAACCCCAAAGGTCCTCTAGTCCATGTTAGAGTTTTCAGAGTCACCTACATGCAGAAAGGAAATGCAGCTGTTATCTTCAAGCAAATAGTAGTTGGCAGAAAGCCCAGATTGCTCTCTCTCTGACCATTAGCAAGCACCTGTGATTGGTCAGTGGAGTACTTAAAGAACTCAGCTTTATCTGAGAGGGCGTGGTGGTAGGTGTTAGTGTGTGGTGTTAGGTTGAAGAGAGAGAGGAAAAGATTTTATGTTTTGTTTCTTTTATTTTGTAAAGTCTGTAAATAGTAACTTATGGATGCTAGTTGCTTCAATCAATAAATACTGTATATAGTTATCCAGTGAGTTGCTGAGTTCCTGCGTTGAGCTGTCTAGTCCAGTGTTTTTCAACCTTTTTTGGGCAAAGGCACACTTGTTTCATGAAAAAAATCACGAGGCACACCACCATTAGAAAATGTTAAAAAATTTAACTCTGTGCCTATATTGACTATATATAAAGTAATTTTTCAATTTTTCCCACGGCACACCAGGCAACATCTCGCGGCACACTAGTGTGCCGCGGAACAGTGGTTGAAAAACACTGGTCTAGTCAATTTCACAACAGCCAGAAGCTTCCAGAAAGTCTGCGTCTAACTCTGCGGTGTCCAGGAATACGTTATTCTCCTGACACTAAATCCCAAAGGTTATGATTGTCTTAAGAGTCCAACCCCCTGCAATGCTGGAAAACCCCTGTCCAGTTGCCACCCCCTCCTCAGCTTTTCACAAGTGCTCCATTTAGACTTCCAAACGATGGAGCCTCTCTTTTTGTGCCTGTGGAGACTACAGATTTCTCCTCCTCCTCAGCGCGCATGTTTGCCATCGGATGCAGCATGGGCCCACTAATGCACTACTGGTATCTGTGGCTCGACCGCACCTTCCCCGCTGCCGGCTTCAGTGGGATCCGGAGTGTCCTCAAGAAGGTTTTCATCGACCAGATGGTGGCCTCCCCGGCGCTGGGCGTTTGGTACTTCTTGGGTGAGTTAAGGACATTCCTTGACACTGCTAGGAGAGAAATCCCGCTTGGAGGGATTGCGTGCGTGTGGAGGTGGTCAGGTACGGACTGGGGCTCGATAGCCCTCCTGTGGCGCAATGGGTCTGGACAGGATTCCTGCACTGCACGGGGTTGGGCTAGATGACCCTCGGGGGTCTCAACGCTACCATTTTATCCTTCAGCGCTAATCTTCTGGGCAGGCAATGGAAAAGAGAAGGCCCACCTCTCCTCCGCCCTTTGCATGCCTCTCTTGGTTCTGGGAGACACGAGGGGCGGGGAGTTTTTTGTAGGAGGGGGAAACTCCCTAGATTTCCCACCAGCCAGACTCCTGCTTCTGCCTCCGAGTCCAGACTGCCACACTCTCTCCCCTCCCACTAAGCCCTGTGACCTCTTCAGCTTCTGACACCTCTTCCTTCCAGCCCGGCCTCATTCTGCACACACAAACACACCCAGCCATTTCCTTTGTCTCCCTGCAGGGATGGGGTCTCTGGAGGGGCAAACGCTGGACCAGAGCTGGCAAGAGTTGGAGGACAATTTCTGGGAGTTCTATAAGGCAAGACTGGTCCCTCCCCGTCCTGACATCACATCCTGTCCTGTGGAGCAGCTGACTCCAATTTCCTCTCCCCGCTCGCAGATGGACTGGTGCGTCTGGCCCCCGGCGCAGCTGATGAACTTCCTCTTCCTGCCCGCCGCGTACCGGGTGCTCTACATGAACGTCATCACCCTCGGCTGGGACACCTACCTGTCGTACCTGAAGCACCGGGTGGGTAAACCGAGGCAGCGGCACAGGGCGCAAGTTCGGGGTCTCCGGAGGAGAGAGGGGTTATCCCAGAACTGCAGCCTCAGATCCTTTGAATCATGAGCTGGGGGACCATGTTGTCTTGTAGGGCAGAGGTGGGCAGGACAGGAGGATAATAATTTATTATTTATACCCCGCGTCTCCACCCCATCTACAATTCCCATCATCCCTGACCACTGGTCCTGTTAGCTAGGAATCATGGGAGTTGTAGTCCCAAAACAGCTAGAGGGCAGAGCTTGGAGATGCGTGCCTTAAGGGATAATTTCAGCAGGCTGCCTTGTATTTAGCGAGACCAGAGGTCCGTCCAGTTCACGATGGTCCACACAGCAGCAACTCTCCTGGGTTTCTGGTACAAGAGGATACTCTCTGCTCCAGCCAGAGATCTCACCAGCTGCATAGATCCTCAACTGATGAGATCCCACCCCGCTTTCTCTTTAGCCTAAGCACCCATCCCTCAGCGTGGAGGAAGATGATGAAGGCGACAGAGTCGAGATCGAAACAACCGGGTGAACGAGGGCCACGTGCTTCTGCCAAGGTTGGATCCGAGACTCCCTGGGCACTGGAGCCAGCTTTGCGCCCCACCATTTAGGCAGCTGGATCTGGGAAGCAGGCGCCGTCGCCCACGTTCGCAGCCCTCTCTCCTCCCAGCAGAGGCCTCATCTCCCTCTTCCTGCAGCGCCTCGGATACCGAAACAGAGAACTTCAGGGCTGGGGGGCAGATTTGGCACGGGCGTAGGCATCTCCTGACTGCGACCCCTGGTCCTTCCCAATTCATTCAAAAGTTCCAGATCTTTTTGCGCTTCCCAATTAAAGAAAAAGCAGGTTGCCTTTTTTTGCATGCCGTTGCCAGGACAGGTGCTTCTTCTCTCTGCCGCTAGCGCCTCTCGTTGCCGTTGGGTCAACGCGGTTTGTCCTTTTAATGACTGATGTTTTAATGTATTTTTAATCTCCTGTTGGAAGCCGCCCAGAGTAGCTGGGAAAACTCAGCCAGATGGGCGGGATATAAGTAATAAATTATTATTCTTATTAAATTATATTTTGAGTGCGGCGGAGATGCCAGGCTCCTGACTGCAGTCGAATGGCAACGGCTGGCCACACTCCCAAGGTTGCAGGTTCGATCCCCGTATATTGGGTCTCTTCCGACTCTAGAATCCCATTCTTTCCTCATTTCTAAAAACTTACTCAGCCTCCCGGCCTCACCACAGACAACCCGCTGCCCTCGAAGGGAAGCCCCCTAACTAAATGCGAGAGCAACAGTGAGGCACTCCCTGCTTGTTCCCAGCAGCTGGCATTCAGGGGTAGACTGCCTCTGCTGCTGGAGGTGCAGCCACACAGCCGCCTGGCTGACAGCTACCGCTGAGCCACAGCCCACTCCACAAACTGGTGCTGTTAGCCATGCAGGAAAAAACCCTTTTAAAAGCACCTGAGCCGCCCCCCCCCCCCGGTCACATTAGACACTCTTCAAGCACTCGGCCTCCCCCTTTCCTTCACAGGGACTAGCAGCATGGAATGCTTCTCGTGATCAGAATTTTATTTCTTCACAACTCTCCTTGGTACCACAATATTGGGATTTTCTTTCTACCCCATAGCTTTTAATGGTTTTTTTTTAAGAAACTGAACTCATTTTGACACTTCCGATAATTTTTTTTTTAAATACAGTACAGCATATATATATTTTTATATTTATATATATATATATAATTTTCCCCATAGAAGTAAACTTCACAAAGAGAGAATGTTTTGTGTCTAAATATCCGCCAAAACGAAAATAAAACCCAAAACCGTACGTAGCGTTTCCATGAAAAAAGAAAAGGGGGATCGTGAGGTGGAGGGCTGAGGAATAAGAGAAAAAGGAATGTTTTAAACGGTGGAGTTTGGTCGTTTGAGAATATTTAAAGCCAGGAGTTCTCCAGGTGAAGCAGGGAAAGACTGCTTGCAGGTCCAAGGAGGCAGGAACAGCAAATGGGGGCCTTTTCCCTCTCCTACAGCAGCAGCTAATGGCACAACAGCCTCTTCCCCAACCTGGTGCCCTGCAGATGCCTCCAGCCTCAGGCAGCTCTGTTCCCAGAGGCTGAGGTCTGGAGCGGTTGAGGTTTTTAGGAACTGCGGTCCAAGAAAAAACCTGGAATGCCCTCACTGGGTGGGGGGGGGGTGCAGGGAATGTAGAAGCCGGACGGGGCAAACAAGCCTTCCAGGTGTTGGCTGGGCTCCCAACAGCTGGCTGCTGGTGGGATCCGGAGCCCCAGCAGCACCCGAGGGGGGCAACAAGTTCCCCCTCCCCATGTCGGAAGGGAAGGCAAGAGTCCTGCTCCAGAGTAGACCCATTGAAACTGGCCACCCAACGCCAGCTATGTCTGTTCATTTTGGGTTTACTCGGGGCATGACGGAGGCTGCGTCTGAACTCTACGCGGACAGGATAGCTTCAGTCACAGCTCCCCCTTCCACCCCGAAATCCTGGGAGCTGTAGTTTTCAGGGCGCCGAGAGCTCTTAAGAGACACCCCCCTCCCTCAATTCCCCTTATGATTTCCGGACGGGTTTTACTGCCTGCATTACGATCTCTGTTTTAGCGCTTGGGATTCTCCTCTTGCAACTTTTTACCCCGTCGGTAACTCCCATCCTCCCTGACTAGCAGGACCAGTGGGTCAGGGAGCATTGAAAGCATAGTTTCTGAAGTATGCTGAGTTGGTAGGGGACCCCATTCCCTTCGCAGAGCCTACTGTTCCCCCAGTTTTCTGGGAAGAGGTATTGGCTCTGGAATTCACTCTGTGGTGGAAATATGTACCTCCTATTTCCAGCTCTCGGCATCCTTTACAAACGCTTCCCATAATCCTTTAGGGGAACCTATGGCTGCTTGAAGTGCAAAGGTGCTGCCTTGACTATTCAGTGCAGACGGTGCCAGAATCTGACTTCCAGGCCTGCAAAGTACAGATAGCCCAAGCTAACAAATTCCCCAGTTGCAAATCAGTTGCATCAACGCAAGCTGCTGAAGAACTCTGCTCGGCCTGTGGGTCTGGAAGATCAACAGGACTGTATCTGACTGGTGGGCTTTACTGGGTAAGGTGGTTCCACAAAAGTGGAATGGTGTAGTTTGAAAACATTCAGAGACCCAAGTTTGGAGAACGCAGCCCTAAGTGGTCTGTGCCATCAAGGACCCAAACATGCTCCCAGAGGGGATATGTTAGGGCAACGAGGAAGCTGCGTTCTACAGAGTCCCATGTCGCTCAGTACTGTCAACACTGACTGGCAGCAGCTGCCATGGGTTTCAGGCTCCCAGCGCTCTGGAGAGATCCCAGAAACTGAACCTGGCACCTTTCCCCACAAGAAACTAAGATACTGGCCCTCATGGGCCAAATTGAAAGAGGATGGAGTTGCCTGTGATGGTTGAACCACTCTGGGAATTGTGGCTCTGTGAGGGGACAGGGAGGTCTCTACAGTTCCCAGGGATCTTTGGGGAGGGGTTTCGTAGTGCTTTAAATGCAGACCTACAATTCCCAGAGTTCCCTGGAAAGAAGAGTTGGTTGTTAAACCGATTTGGGAACTGTAGCTCTGTGAAGGGAACAGCACCCTGAACAAAATACTATTCCCATGATTCTTTGGGGGGAGTGCGGGCAGCCGTCACTCTTTAAAGTGGCGCGATACTGCTTCAAACGTGGATTAATCCGAGGAGGAGTTGAGCAGCTGCTCCTG
The DNA here is from genome assembly GCF_009819535.1 of Lacerta agilis. Lineage (NCBI taxonomy): Eukaryota > Metazoa > Chordata > Lepidosauria > Squamata > Lacertidae > Lacerta > Lacerta agilis. Next base: position 11,884,933 of record NC_046329.1, read on the forward strand.
TTGCCAACCTCCCCTCGGCCCGCCTTATTCTCGTTCATCTTATTAAATACAGTGGTATTGGTTTTTTTAAAAAGAGAATAACCTACAAGCAACTGAAAAACCGTGTGTTAACATTTTCTTTAAATAAATAAAAAACCCAAACACACGCTCACACGCACATGAAACAGAAATGAACCACCAGCAGCACAAAAGCACGGCACAGCAAGAGGACCTCCAAACACACACACACTTCAGAGTCTACTTCTATTTACAGGGAACGGGCCTTGGGGATTGCATTTCCTTTTTCCTGTACACCAAGGAAGACGGGGGGGTGGGGGAGGACTGGAAAGGGATTTTCTCAGGGGTTTAGACACAGCTGCGAAAAGGAGGCAGAGAGAAAGGGAGAGACGCAACCATCCTCCGCAGCTGTGGGAATCGAGGAAAGCTCTCCTTGCGGGATTTTGGTGATGCCGGGCTGGCAAGGAGGGTCTTTGCCCTCCCCAGTTGGCCAGCCAGCGAGGCCAAAGAGAGTGGAAAGCTGGGAGATCTGTGTCCAGACAAATCAGAGGCCAGGAGATCCCCGCAACTGCAAACTGAACAGTTTCCTAGATCGTGGCTGTCCTATGAAAGCATACAGAGCCAGGCGTCATTTTCTATGCTGCCAAACGAGGCTTCAGAAGGGAGATCTGCAGACCTCCAGATTTGTTGGGATTCCCAACTCCCTTCCTCGCTGACGGCCGGGCCGGAGATGTCCTGCCCTGAAGACTGCACAAAAGCCACAGACTGCCACTCCGGGAGGAAGAGAGATGGAGAGGACCCATTTGGGGAAGGAAGGACCCCACTATTGCACAACCAGAGGGGCAGGCACAGATCGCAGGGTGTGGGCCTCCCCGCTAGCGGAGTTGCAGGACCAATCCTGCTTTGGAGAAGGGGGCCTCCACAGGTGACCAAACGGGGAGGGTGGCAGCTGCAGAATTCAAACACGGGGACCAAAGCAATTCGGCTTCAGGAATCCAAGGAAGAGTTCTCTGTCCAAGGCTTAATTCCAAGAAGCCACCTTACACAAGAGTCAGACCATTGGGTCTGTCCCCCTAGGTATATTGTCTACACTGACCGGCAGTGGCCCTCCAGGCGAGGGGGGGTGTTGTTCCCAGCTCCACCTAGAGATACCACTGGGGACCGAGGACCGGAGGGCAGGCGCTCTACCGCTGAGCAACAGCCCGATTGCTAAAAAACAAAATTAAGACTCCAGTCTTTGTTGTTGATTTCACCGACTCCGCCTTGTGAGGAGTAAGGCCACCAGTCCATTTAGCTTAGCGCTGCGCCCACTGGCTGGCAGCAGCTCTCTGAGGTTTCTTTCCCCCAGCCTTACCTGGAGACCGGAACAGGGAGGACTTCCTTCGGCCAGGAAAGCAGCCGCTCTAACCGAGGAGTCAAACCCTCGCGGCAATGGCAGGTCCAAGCATGGGGCGCCTGCTCCGCTTTCTTCAACAAGACGGGGGCGTGTTTTTTGGGGGAGACACACAGAATGCATGGACAAAAGAACCAGCAAAGGAAGGAGGAGGAGGAGGAAGAAAAAGGAACAGCGGTGGACATCCAGATTTGCAAAACCAAGAGTAGCTACAAATAGAGAGGCGTGTGGTCCAATAAATAAATAAGTTAAAGAACCCAGAACAGTTTAAATAGCATCCTCTGACGCTGAACACCCGCCTCCCCAGCCCGCCCCACAAAAAAGAGACAATCCACAAGAGATAAGACAGGCAGGGGGCTTAATTCTCACCCGTCCCTTAAAGGAGAGCGAGGGGAGATGGTTTGTTTTTAAGCTTTTACACCCCTCCTAGGTTTGGGGTCTCGTCCCCACCCCCCACCCCAAAAACCAACAACCCCACAAAGGATAAAGCAATGGGATGGGTCAATGGAGGTGGGGAGATGGCTAGGCCAGGACTCCATAGTTACTTGGGAGGTGGCGGGGGGGGGGAGACATGAGGCAGGCAAGGAGGAAGGTGCAGCAGGAGAGGGGGGCGGGGTGAGGGGGGCTCCGCCTGGGAGTCTCTTCAACAGGCACAGTCCTGGTGCGGGGGGGCTTGCTGGTCGGTCAGCTGCGGACCCTGCTTGGCCCCAGTGACGGCGGGGTCGGCCGTGTCCAGCGACTCAGACATCTTTTCACAGATAATGTCCACCAGGCGCTCGAAGGTCTGCTTGACGTTGATGTTGTCTTTGGCGCTGGCCTCGAAGAACTCGAACCCTGGCGCAGGGGGGGATTTACAAAAATAAATTTTAAAAATGAACACATAGAAAGACAGAGAGCAGGGGGGGGCAGGAACATTAAAAACACAACAAAGCGTCAAATGTTTTTAAAAACTTCCATACAGAGGGCTCTCCCATGAAAGATGGGAGCCAGCTTGTTTTCTCCTGCTCTGGAGGGTAGAACCTGAATTCATGGCTTCAGGTTCCAAGAAAGGAGATTCCGACTAAATATCAGGAAGAACTTTCTGACGGTAAGAGCCGTTGGACGGCGGAAGGGTCTCCCTCGGGAGGTTGCGGTCTCTCCTTCCTTGGAGGTTTTTAAGCAGAGGTCGGGTGGCCATCGGTCTTGGATGCTTTAGCAGAGATTCCTGCATTGCAGGAGGTTGGACTGGATGACCCTCGGGGTCCCTTCCAACTCAAACAATTCTATGAATCACCATTAATTATTTTTATTATACCACTCACTATTACAGTGGCACCTCGGTTTTTGAACGTCTCGGAAGTTGGACGTTTTGGATTTCAAACGCCAAAAACCCAGAAGGAAATGCTTCGGTTTTCGAACGCTTTTCAGAAGTCGAACATGCTATGTGGCTTCCATATTGAGTTCACTGTTAAGTAAAGCTTCCGGAAGTAAATGCTTCAGTTTTCGAACGCTTTTCGGAAGTCAAGCTGTCTTCCGGAATGGATTACGTTCGAAAACCAAGGTGCCACTGTATTTTAGCCGCCGCCACCACCAACAATTATTATTATTATTATTAGCATAATGAAACATCAGTATTTTTATTACTATCCTGTCCATTGTTATTATTACACTGATACACCCTTTTCCTCCAAAGAGCTCAAGGCGCTGCTCATGGGCCTCTCACCCCGCCATCGTCACAACTACCCTGCGAGGCAGGCCTAAGCCATCCTTGGCGGCCGGGGAGAAACCTTGCAAAGCACTGAAGCTTCTCCCCCTCCTGGATTTCCCCCTTCCTGCTTCCCCTCCCCCTCTCTGCCTCTCCATCTCTCTCTCTCATTCACACAACCCCCAGAGCGCCTTCTTCCGGCTGCCGACTCACCCAGGTGCTCGGCCAGCTGGCGGCCCCGCTCCGACGAGACGACCCGCTCGTCCTCCATGTCGCACTTGTTCCCCACCAGCAGGACCTGGGCGTTGTCCCACGAGTAGGTCTTGATCTGGGTCGACCTGGCAGAGAGACGGAAGCAGCAAAGGGGTGGGGGTCATGGGAAGACTGGACAGCCAAAAAGACCACTCACTGTCTCCCCTTCCTGGGGAGCTGCTAAGCCAGTGATGGCCAAACTCGGCCCTCCAGCTGTTTTGGGACTACAACTCCCATCATCCCTAGCTAACAGGACCAGCGGTCAGGGATGATGGGAGTTGGAGGGCCGAGTTTGGCCATCACTGTATCTAAGCAGAGGTGGGAAGGCCAACAGCCAGGGACACTTCAGTCGAGATTCCTGCGTTGCAGGGGGCTGGGCTGGATGACCCTCGGGGGCCCTTCCAATGACTGGACTATGCGCTTCAGAAGCTGAGAGCTCTCTGCCCTCCATTGCCCCCATCTGGGCTAGCAAAGGTCAGCCTTAAGTCTCTTTCTCCCCCGGAGTCACACTTCTGTATTGCCCCCATTCAGGGTGGACTTGATTTAAATCACGATTTAAATCATTAGTCAGTAAGACTTGATTCAAAACACTTTTTTACAGAAAGACTCATTCTTGCTGGTATAATCTTAATATTTACAACCAGAGGAAGGCTTCCTTTTTGGAATAATAAATTTTCGGAGTCGTTCTTTACAGTTATATCAAAAATTACTAGAAATACATTGACAGATAATTATGAAATTAAGGTGAGGTTTTAATAAGTCAACAGTTTATATTTGGACAACTTTTCTGCTGTATTTGGTTGGAAGGAGGAAAATAATAATTTCCTTAATAACAATTTAAACAATTTATTTAACTAGAACAATAACGTTATTGCATATACATGGAAAAATACGGTATATCTTGGTATTGTTACAGTGGGGCTATCATTGGATTATAATGGAAAATTTATAAAATCAAAAATATGAATAATAGTCCGGAGGCTGGTGACTCCCCACCCACCCCCAGGGTCTCCCCCGGGACTCACCAGTCCTGGACGGCGTTGAAGGACTCCTCGTTGGTGATATCGTACATCAGGATGAAGCCCATGGCTCCCCGGTAGTAGGCGGTGGTGATGGTCCGGTATCGCTCCTGCCCAGCCGTGTCCTGGGGAAAGGCCAAGAGAGGCTGTTAAGGAGGGGCCCGGCAGGATCAGGCCCCAATTCTGTCCCAACATCAGCCAGAAGGAGCTCTTTCTTGGCAGAGAAATGGGGCTCTTTCGGTCACATTGAAAGATCACTCCTTCTTTTCCTTTGAATTGTTTAGTACACGGAAAAATACAGTAAACCGAATTACAGTCATACCTCATGTTACGTTTGCTTCATGTTACATTTTTTCAGGATGCGTCCTGCGGCAACCCGGAAGTACCAGAAAGGGTTACTTCCGGGTTTCGCCACTCGCGCATGCGCAGTAGCACTAAATCACGTTTCGCACATGCGCACAGGCACCAAAACGTGCCTTGCACCTGCGCAGATACGGCGCTTCAGGTTGCGGGCTTTTCTCATTGCGAACGGGCCTCTGGAATGGATCCCATTTGCAACCAGAGGCACCACTGTGAGTGAATGGCAAATAAAACGAATAACGGAGCCTTTGCGAGCGACCCTGCGAGGCGGGCCCTTTCCATACCCAGATCTGCAGCTTGATCCGCTTGTCGTTGCGGTAGATGGTCTTGACTTTGAAGTCGATGCCGACCGTGCTGACGAAGGCGGGCGTGAAGGAGTCGTCGGCGTAGCGGAAGAGGAAGGATGTCTTACCGACGCTGCTGTTGCCGATGATGAGGATCTTGAACATGTAGTCAAAGTTCTGGTCGGAGGACTCTTTCTGGCCGTAGCGGGCGTCGGTGGCGGAGGCCATCTGGGGAGGGAAGAAGGGGAGGTGAGGGGGTGAGCGGCGGGGGGCCCCTCGCTAGGACCCCAGGAGACACCCGTGGAAGCCAGAAAGGATTAAAGAGAAACCAAAGCAAGAGCTCGTTTCAAATTGGAAACCTTTCAAAGGGTATTTTAAAAATACCGCATTTTCCTGTGTATAAGACTAGGTTTCCCCCCGAAAAAATAATGTCGAAAATTAGGGGGCGTCTTATACGCGGGGCCATCTCTCCCCATTTTCTTAAATCTGACTCTCCAAAAACAGGGGGCATCTTATATATGGGGGCGTCTTATAGACAGGGGAAAACGGATACTTGCTGCCATTTAAACACGTTAGTGGCCTTTAGTAATTCCTGTTGACAATATATGTTCAGGGGGGGAAATAGATAGAAATAGTAATATTCCGTTAATAGTCAGACATGTTTAAGTATCGAGTTTATTAATAAGGAAAAGATATGGAAGGGACAGGAAGTCTAACGTTCATGAAGAAACCTATTGTTTGAAAGTTGTTATATTCTTTGTGTGTTCTATGATGTTTTTGATTTGATGATAATAAGATGGTGCAGTAAAAGATGTGATAGTGAACAATAAAGCATTAAAAAAAAGGAAGTCAGATTTCCAGGCTCCCTGAGCAAAGGAATAGCCCTCCCCACTCCCAGGAGAGAAACCCTCCACCTTCATCCCTGACCTGGACCCCAAGACAGTGGGACCTTGGTTCCCAAATGCCAAAAGCCCAGAAGTAAGAGCTGGGTACCCAACCTCCAGCATCCCTGAAAGAACGCCACCACTTTTCTGAATACAGTGGTACCTTGGTTCCCCAACACCGAAAACCCAGAAGTGAGAGTTCCGATTTATAGACGTTTTTCGGAAGCCAATCACCCAATGCGGCTGTCGGCTATTGTTTCCGGGGCGCCTGCACCAATCAGAAGCCATGCCTTGGTTTCTGAACATTTTGGAAGTCAAACAGACTTCCGGAATAGATTAAGTTTGGCGCTTTTGTTTTCGCTATTCGTTTTGCGTTTTTGTTTTTGAGGCTTTTCCGGTTAATTTGTTTCTGTGACTGTGTGGAACCCAGTTCAGCTATTTATTGATTGACTGTGCGACTGCAGAAATGGATAAAAGCCCCCCATCCAAACAGTGACCGTCATCAGTGCGGGTAAGGAAAAAATAACAATTTTAATTTTTATCATCTACAATACTGCCTTATTTATTTTATAGCACAGTACACTGATTATTCCTTTCTGTGATGGCCTGGGAGTCAGACTCTGATGCTGAACCTGAGGGATCCCAGCCTGCACAGGATTAGTTGCAAGCGTGTGCTCAACCTGCAACCTTGTGCCTGAACCTGCCTTGGACCTTGACCTGCTCCCTGCCTTGCTCCCCGCCGGACTGACCTCCTTTGGACCCCTAGACCCAGGACTGGACTTGGACCTCGCTTCATGGACAAACCCTTGGGGCCAGCACACTTTCAAATCATGTTAAATGGCTGTTTTAGGGGTTGTTTTTGAAAGTCTAGAATGGATTAATCAGTTTTGCATGACTTTCTATGGGAAAGCGCGTCTTGGTTTTGGAACGCTTTGGTTTTGGAACAGACTTCCGGAACGGATTAAGTCTGAGAACCAAGCGATCACTGTAATAAAAATATCTAAATAAAACAGGCCAAAATAAGACACTGTTGCAGCCAGAATGTTGCAGCAGAATATTAAAATACAATGATTCATCAAATATTAAAAGCTTTCCTATACAAAGCTGCCTTTAGGTGTCTTCTAAAAGTCCAATAGTTGTTTATTTCTTTGACATCTGATGGGAGGGCGTTCCACAGGGCGGGCGCCACCACCAAGAAGGCCCTAACACCCCATATGCCCCAACTGCATGCTGTAGTGCACTGGTATTGGACTGGTGGGTCAGGACTCACTAGGGGGGTTGCAGCCCGATCTGCGACGGGTTGCAACAGGAGCACCGTTGCCATGCAAATATGGGGCACAAGGTGCGGAAATGGGAGGACAAATTCATATTTTGTTTCAAAATTAGTCCAAGAAGGTTGTAGATACTTGCTGAAGGAAAGTCCATTCCTTGGACGAGAGAGATGGGGAACATCTTGCAAATCTCCAGGACTTAAAACGGCTGGGAGGAGCTCCTCTATCCTCCCCCCCCCCAAGATTTTCGGTGCCACTGACACGCTAACCACTTCGCCACTCAGACTGGGACCTGGGAGAGACCTGAGTTCAATTCCCCAGTCAGCCATGAAGGCCACTAGGTGTGAGTGTCTTGAGGCAGCTGGAGGATGGAGGTTGAATCCTGACAAGACAGAAGGACTGTTTCTGGGGGATAGGGGGCGGATGTGGGGGACTCCCTGGTCCTGAATGGGGCAACTGCGTCCCTGAAGGACCAGGTGTGCAGCCGGGGGTCATTTTGGACTCACAGCTGTCCATGGAGGCACAGGTCAGTTCTGTGTCCAGGGCAGCTGTCTCCCAGCTCCATCTGGGACACAGGATGAGGCCCTCCCTGCCCGCAGACTGGTCAGAGTGGTGCATGCTCTGGTTTTCTCCCGCTTGGACTACTGCCATGCGATCTCCATGGGGCTCCCTTTGAAGGTGCAATCCAGAATGAAGCAGCCAGACTGGGGACTGGGAGTGGAGACCATATAACCCCAGTCCTGAAAGACCTCCATTGGCTCCCAGTCCACTTCTGAGCACAATTCAAAGGGTTGGTTCTGACCTTGAAAGTCCAAAACGGCCCAGTAGACCTGAAGGACCGTCTCCACCCCCATCATTCAGCCTGGACACTGAGGTCCAGATCTGAGGGTCTTCTGGCAGTTCCCTCCCCGTGAGAAGTGAGGTTGCAGGGAACTAGGCAGAGGGCCTTCTTGGTGGTGACGCCTGCCTTGTGGAACGCCCTCCCACCAGATGTCAAAGAAATAAACAACTACCTGACTTTTAGAAGACATCTGAAGGCAGCCCTGTTTAGGGAAGTCTTTAAGGTTTAATGTTTTAACGTGTTTTTAATATTCTGTTGTGAGCTGCCTGGAGAAGCTGGGGCAACCCAGTCAGATGGGTGGCATATTGATAAATTATCATCATCATCATCATCATCATCATTAGAGATCTGTCTCTTCAAAGGAGCCTCCCTCAAAGGGCTGTCGTGAGCGTAAAATGGGCAAAAATTAAATAGTAACGATAACAAGACTCACAGCCCTGTCTTTGCCCCTATCTTAACTATGCAAAAAAAGGACCAGCGTCATTAATGGTGCCACAGACTGGGAAGAAAACGAAACCCAGTTTCTGTTCCACATCCACCTTCCTTCTCCCCCTCCTGCAATGCAGCTCACCAGCCAGAGCATGCTCTCTGGAAATGCGAGCTGCCAAAAAGTGCTTGTGGATGGGGAAAATAATAATTAATATGTGGTTATTAGTCAAAGCGATATCCAGAGAACTGCCTTCTGCTGGGGGGAAATGTCTACGCGAAGGAAAACAAGACGGCAAAGACTTTTGGCACGGAAACCTGTTCAGTTCCTGACACCCCTTTCAAATCCCATTGTTCGTTGCTGTGTTTTGCCGTGCAACATTAAAAATAAAGCACCTCTACCTTTTTAAATAAATGCATGTATTGCAGTTGCAAACATTGGTAGGGATGCATCGACCCCAAGGTGAGAATCCGGAATGGAGACAAGGATTCGCTTTCCACGAATCCGTCGCCATCTTTTCCAATCGAGCCCACCCCATATCATTCGCCCGCTGCCCAGATCCCTTCCTAACCCTGTTGGATTAAAAACACTGAGAGAAATAAACAAGCCAATCTCTCTTTGAGGACGGTGTCCACAAAACGCTGCTTCTGGCCAGATTTCCCTGGGAGTCTGGGGGTGGGGAGGGCCGCAGCCCTAGTAACCGGCCCTTAAACCTGCACGCTTTGTTCCATGGCCTACTTTTCCTCCTGCATAACCCTTTTAGCTAATTAAATAGCCAGCCACTCGCAACATGCAAATCTTGGGGCCGCCAAGCCGTTCCTACAGGAGGCGTCAAAGCAGGATTTTATGGGAGGGGGAGACGCATTTGCACACTCAGGCCGGGAAGGATTAAATTTTAAAAAAAACCACCAGATCCTAGTTAGTGGTATTTTCATGCATCAGGAAGGGTGGGGTGGGGGGTCCCCAAGCTGCATTGGGAAGGATCCGCTTCCCGGTTCACCCCAAACCTCCAGGAATTTTAATTATGGCAAAGAAGCTAAACCCCAAAAAAGGTTAACAAGGAAACAGGATTAAGTGAGATCAAGGCAAGAGACGGGCAGCTTGCTTTTGCCAACAGAAAACTCCTTATTTCCTTCGTAGAAATGGAGAGGAGATGGCCCCCCACCCACCCCAGATGGCTGACAACTTGTGCCCCCCCCCCCGCCTGCCTGTTTGTGGCATGCAGGATTGACACACACACACACACCCAGAAAAAAAGGTGAGCAATTTGGGAAGAGTCTGGATATGGGAAAAGGGCTGATCTGGCTTTTTCAGGCTACGGCTATCTCAAGCCCTGACTGCAGTGGGGTGTCAACGCAGCACCCCTCCTTCAGATGCTGTTGGACTACTGGTCGATGGGAGTTGTAGTCCGAAAACGCATCAGTTATTCTTGTACAACAACTCACACTTTTCCCCTTCTTCCCAGCAAGGGAGAAAAAAATCGTGCATTTGTGAGCAGGCAAAGGAGAAGAGCCACGTTTTCCTGCGTCAGAGGAGGCGGTCCGGAAAGCTAAATTTGCCCACGCGGCATGTTCTGTCCCTGACATCGGGAACAGGCTGCCTGCTGGCTGCGATCCTGCGGGGTCTGCTTCCTTCTGCAACCCCAACGACACACACAGAGGGGTAAAAGAAGCTGTCTTATGCGGAATCCAGTGCAGCTTGCCCACCTAGCACAATACTGCCTGCTCTGACTGGCAGCAATGGCTCCCCAGGGGGTGAACTCTGACCTGAATGCAAAGTGACTGCATTCAAACTTTCATGGGGGGCAGGAAACGCCCTGTTTTCAGCTCCCTCCCCACCCAGAACGGGGACCCCCACCCACTGATCTTGCTTACAGGAAATGAAAACAGGCTGCATAATGACATAATAATAATATTGTTGTTGTTGTTCTTGTTCTTGTTCTTATTATTTATTGAATTTATATACTGCCCTATACCTACAGGTTATCAGGGCGGTTCACAAAATAAAATCAAAATATAAAACCAACAAAATAACCATGATAATAACAATATTACACGTCTCCTCTTTCTTCCAAGGATGACTGAAATAAGATTACAGTCGTTTCATTGAATAACTCACATCTGCCCCAATAATTGTTCTGATAATAATGATAATATTATTATCTGCTCTGTATCCCGTATTTCCTCTGAGGATTACTTGATATAGATATCTCCTCTTCCAAGGATGACTGAAATAATATTATGGTTACTTATTACATAACTCACATTTGCTTCAAGAATTGCTGTAAAAATCGCAATATCGTAATTTATTGTGTATTCCGTATTTCCTCTGAGGATTACTCACATATTAAAGTTGTTTATTACATATCCGTAATTATGTAATTATTTCACTTCAACTAGGCCTTTGGCTGATTTGACAACCAATGCCCTTCTAAAATGTGTTGGGGAGTGGGGCGCTATTGGATTGTTCTCGTTTTTGTTTTTATTCTGCATTTTGTGGTTTTATATTGTGATTTTATCTTGTGAACTGCCCCGAGACCTGCGGTTATCAGGCGGTATACAAATTTACTTAATAATAATAGTAATAAATATATTTATTGCCTAGCCCACCATTCCTCCAAGAATCCCTCTAATAATGCAGAAATAAACTACCGTATTCTACTTATTATGCAGCACCTCAAACATTGTAAATATTTGTTGCATTTCCTCCAGGACGCTTAAGTTGCTCCCACCCTCCCCTTCCCCATTTCATCATCACAACAACCGTGCGAGGTAGGACAGGATGAGAAAACACTCAATAGCCTCCAAGGTCACCCGGCGCATGGCTGAGCGGCCATTTGAACCCGGGCCTCTCCGGGACCCTCGTCTGCCTTGCTTCCCTCTATCCTGCCCTCCCCGCAGGCCCTGCGTGACCCCAAGGGTCACATTCTGTGCTATGCAATCATCCCGAGGGCCGCATGGCCTCACAGTGGGTGGGGCCAGGAGCAGGAGGAGTCACCAATGCAAATTTCGCTTCCAAGAGGCCTGGTCCGAGTTCGAGAGCAACACTGCAGCCAATCCAAAACCAAGAGGAGAGTGCCAAGGGCCTGGTAAGATAGGCCCGGGGCCGCATGCGAGATTCGATCTAATCCTGCTGAAAACAATCTAAAGGCCAACAATGGCACCGGATGCTCAAGCAGCAGGGCCCCATCTCTTTGCTTGTCTGCAGATAGACTGCTCCTGAACAGGGGGCTCTGCCTGAGCCACCAACAGGCCCTCTCCTCCTCCCCTGCCCCACACATTTGGTTCACACAGAGCCCACTTTTAAATGCCACCCAGGCAGGGCCGGATTTAGGTTTGATGCGGCCCTCAGCTCCTGAAGGTAATGGGGCCCTTTATATGTCCAGCTGTCCGTTGTCAAAAAAAACTGTCACTGTTCTTTTGTGTTGAATATATGCTATATGGCCATTGATGGACCTGACAGGTATCTCAAGCCATTTGCACCTGTTGTCATGCAACCAGGCCATGCAGAATGTAGGCACCCTATATATAGAAAGGAGGAAACCAGGAATATTTGAGGGAGCAGGCTAGCTGCCGGGCCCCATGACTTACATCAGAGGAGCCGACACAACATAAAACATGGTTGCTGTATGTAGGTTAAATTTTGT